>NW_027131927.1:30902500-31136707 GCF_026122565.2 Emydura macquarii macquarii | reverse complement strand
AATATTCATGCAATAATAATCCATAAAAAGTATATACAGTTTTTAAAAATACAGTACTTGCATTCTCTGGAAGAGTAAAAAGCGTCAGGCTCTTCATCTGTAGAGCCCTGCAAATCCATGGATATCCACTTTATGTCTGCGGATGACATTCTCATCTGAGGAATGTTCTCTGATGTTGATTTACTTTAATATCTGTTATAATTCCAATATGCTTTCATTACGGTACCACACACCCGTATATTGACACAGTATGAGCAGTCTGAGCATCAAAGTCCATCCTCAGTTTATGGGGAAGGTGGAGGAAATAGATGTATCTGTCTCTCTCACTATCTAGGTTTTCATGCCACTGCCATTGACAGAGTATCTGGGACCACCAACTGAATTCATTTATTTGTTAATGTCAAAAGAAACAGGGTTTTTTTTCTCTCAATTTATTTTTGAGTGAATCTAGTGCTCTTGAATGGTGCCACTGAAGTCCTCCACAATATGGGCGCAGCGTATGACAGTGCAAGCTTCTACCATGCCACCCTGCCTTTGTGTTTCAGACCTTACATGAAGGTATTATTTGTAATGGTGAGAGGATAGTTCTGTGACCTATCTGCTGAGACTGCCAATAACTGCCATTTTTTGTGGTGGCAATGGGGACCCCAGTCTACTGCCAACTGGGTGGAGACCAAGAAACACTTTTTCAGTAGGCCACAGAGCAGAAAAGAAACAGGAGATTGGAAAACATACAGCAACATACACACACACACCATATTGAGCAGTTAGTAGACAAAGGTCTGCCTTAGCACCACATTGACAGATTTCAAGAGAGAAAATGTGATGCAATTCTCATATGACATTTTTTTTTTATCTAATTAGTAACGATGTAGAGTTTTGCGTCTAGATTGACCTCTGCATTACTTGACTGGTATGGTGCTCATACAGGAGTAACGCGATAGTGAATGAGGCCCTTATTTTGTAGTCCATTCTCAGGCAAAATTTCTACAGATGTCAGTGGGAGTTTTGCCTGCATAAGGTGTACAAGATTAGGTCCTTAAGATGAAAAATTAGTGGTTCATCCTTCATTTTCACAAGAATAGGGATCTAGACAATATCATGTGACTCTTCTTTGAGGTTTGCCTTTTATCCCATTTCTGTGCTTTCTTGTTAGCTAGGCTTGGCAGAATTTGAAGCTCCCCCCAATTTTGATGGTTTTTATCCATTTTTTATTTTTAAGATTTTCTTTTCTATTTTTAAATATTTTTATTTTTACAGTTGTGGGGGGTAGGGTTGGGGTTAGAACTAGGGCAGTGCTGACAGCGGGGCTGCAGGGGGCTCTCTGTGTGTCTGAGGGGCCAAAGACACCAGGGTGTAAGGTAGTGGGGGAAGGGGCTACGATCATCCTGGCCCAAGGGAGCAGAGAATCCTGGCCAGGACTGCAAGGAGAAGGATGAGCCCCTGGCCACAGGGTGCTGTGGACCATTTCCTGTCTGGGGACAGCTCCCTCACTCCTGGCTGGTGAGCGAGTGGGGCTGTGACAGCGGAGCTGCAGAGGGCTTCCTACACGACTGCAGAGCCGGTGACACCCAGTCCCTGCAGTCCCGCCAGCTGTTACCAATTGATGTCTTTTTTTCTTTCAGTGTCAGGGTGTCAGCGGAAATCGATGTGTACAGACCATTATGGATTAAAACCAAACCCTGACATGCCTATTCTTAGCCTAGAGCTGTCAGCAGAGTACATGAATAACATCTTGTTTTTAACTCTTCCCTTTTGACAGAAGCCTCCAATGCCTCCAATTTAAAGATTGTAAGGATGGACAGAACGGCCGGGTGTGTGACCGGAGGAGAAGAGATTTACCTTCTTTGTGACAAGGTTCAGAAAGGTAAGAGCCTCAGACTCTCTGGTGTTTCGAGTCGGCCCATTTGTTGGGACTATAACGTAGCATTGCTGTGTTTGTCATGTACTGTATGCTTAAGGCCTGCAGTGGCATTCAAAGGGACTGTGCCGCCACCGCTCCCATTAACTTCAGCAGGATTTGTGAGTTCTCAGCCCTTCTGAAAGTCAGGCCAGCCGTGATTAAGCCTAACAGGGTGAAATGCCCCACCCTCAAGTAAATGGAGTTTGTGTGGAGAACAGCCTTGGAGAGTTGGGAGAAAGAAGCTCACGTACCCTTTTCCCTCGCCCCCAACCAGCAAATGGTGACCAGGATACCTCCCCAGTCCCTCTGAAGTTTGTGTTTTAGGTGCCAGGCTGCCAGGATTTGTGAACACTGCGTTTGTGTAATCATGGATCTAGGGTGACCGTATTTCCCAAAGGGAAAATGGGACACCACACGGGACTCAACATGAGCCGCTTGCCCAAGCCTCCTCCCACACATGGAGCTAGCCTGAGCTGCCTGGCATCACTGCTTGCCTCTCTCCTCCTCCCCCTGAGGGTTCCTTTTGGCAAAGCTGAGCATTTGTCCTGTTTGCCTGATGATCAGTTGGCAAGAGCAAATGGGACAAATGCCCAGCTTTGCCAAAAAAAAAATCGGGACACCCGGGACAGGGTTTAAAAAGGGAATCGTCCCAGCCAAAACAGGACATGTGATCACCCTTCGTGGACCCAGTGATCACACCCCAATGGTGCCTCCAACCCCTTGTATAATGGGTAGTGGGAGCTGCAGGTGCTCAGCACTGCTGATAATCAGGCCATTTTTATGGAGATGCCAAAGGGAATGAACCTGTAAATAGTTACTACAAGGTATAAGGTTTGTGCCATGTGAGGTGTCCCATGGACTCACAGTAGTAAATATTATTCCGGGAATTAAGTGTTTGCAGGGTTAAGCGCTAAATACGGATTTGGATGCCTAATTTAAGATGCTCAAATTTGAACATATTGACTTTTTTTTTTTTTTAAATATTCTGATTTCCTGTTCATCGATGGAAGTAAACAGAAAAGAAAAAGGGGACTTGGAGTGTTGTAGATCAAAGCAGGGACTGCCAGATCTACTTTATCTCTACAACAGTGTGCATGGTTCTCTGCCTGACCGTAGAGTGGTTAAATGATTCAGGCATTTTCTGTTATTCCACACTGCAGCAGAGAGCTGTGGAAGAAGACAATGTACCATGTAGTTCTGTAGGGAAGAGAGAAACTGGTGGAGTTTGGGGAAATAGTTTTTTCTTTTTAAAACTATAAATCCAGGGCCTTTCAAGGTGATTAAGTAAAATGTAATTTTTTTAAGAAGTCTGAATAAATGGAAACTCCAAAAGTGGGGTTTCCCCTGACCTGATTCCACTCTCTGAAACCTCTGTGCCCTAGGAAATTTGAATGCACATGGCAGCAGGGCTGAAAGGAGTGTTTCTCAGTCTTAATCCTGCCAGATTGGGGCTCAGGCAGAAACAGCTCACTGACTCCAGGGCTCTTCCCATTGCTTAGGAAGATGAAAGACTTTCTTGCCATTGCCAAAGACAGAAAATGAGCTTTTTATATTGCTCCTCCCTAAGATGCTGAGGAAAGAGTCTTCAGGGCCGCCTGTTTTTCCCCACCTCTCCAAAGAGATCTCTACAGACGGCCACCAGCCTGACAGAACCATCTCTACCCCTCCCACTGCTTTGGGAAGGGGGGAGGAAATGCGTTGCTGGAGAGCACTTAGCTCAGGACTGCTGCTGAAAGTAGATGTCGTCACTCTTGACAGTAGCTGAGAAGTGGCTTTTGGCCAGCAGTAAATAGAACTTGAACCTGACGAGTTCAAGTTTTGTTCAAATTTAAGAACTCCCTCCCTATGGTTATTCTGTATCAAGGTACTGCAGGAATCCTATTTAATCGTAAAACAGGAAGAGACAGTGAGCCACATTCTCCACCCACACCGGTTTAAATCAAGAGCAACTCCAATGAAGTCACAAGAATTCTACCAGCATAAAACTGGTGGAAATAAAATCAGAATTGGACCCCAAATAATGTTTATATAAATCTTCCTAAACTTTAACATACTTGAAAGGGGTAAAGTTCTTGGTGTTTAATGTATTCTTCTAAATGTAACACATTACCACAGAAAGCAAATACTGGGTGAAATTCAGCATTAGAGAGAATTATTTTCCTTTACCAAAAATCTTTTATTGTTGTTTATAGTATACAGTATGAATGAGTGCTAGGAAAAATATAAACTTTTAGAACTGCCATCCACCATTTAATATTTATTAGAAATTGATTTAACCAAAAGCATAAAAAAAGGTAAGTGAATTAACTCTCTCACCCTGTTTACAGATGATATTCAAATTCGTTTTTATGAAGAGGATGAAAATGGTGGGGTGTGGGAAGGCTTTGGAGATTTTTCTCCTACAGATGTACATAGGCAGGTAAGTGGCCAAACGGCTGCAATTTGCTAATGGCTTTCAATTCTTTAGCTACTAGGGCCCCATTTGAACCAATGGCTTAGTAGTGAAAGGCTCTGTATCCCAATACTAATCTTCTCAATCAACGTTTTCCCTCTGTTACTTCATAATAATAAATGTTGCCCTGATTTATTTTAAAAGATAAATGATAGTTCCAACAAAACTTAGAAACACACTAAAAGGAAATTTGCAAAGTATGATGCAAAAATAATGGTAAAGGAGAGATGTCAGGCACACCTATGGAAAAATGGTACAGAGTAACATATCTCCAGTGCTCCTACAGGAATACTAAGGATACCATGGAAAAAAGATAAAGCAAGAGAGAAAAATACAATACCTACATGTATTATATATTTGTGTATCATAAAAGGCATTTAAACTTTAATTAGCTCCAAACTAGAAGTAAAAAATAAAATGGGAATTTATAGTTGTGGTAGCCTTCATGCAAACGAGATTTTCTTCTCAGCTGTAACTAACTAAAATCCCCCAAAATACAAAAACTTAGGGGTAAAGCAATATCTTATTTCAGAAAACTCTATTCCTGACAACCTGCTGATCATTGTTTTTCACAGTTTGCTATCGTATTCAAAACCCCAAAGTACAGAGATGTCAATATCACAAAACCAGCATTTGTGTATGTCCAGCTACGGCGGAAATCTGATCTGGAAACAAGTGAACCAAAGCCTTTTCTGTACTACCCAGAAATCAAAGGTAATTCATTCAACCTGTTCCATGCATTACTAAGGGGAAGTCTCCTGCTCATCAAACAGCAGAGTCCTCGTATATTTGCTAATACAATGGGACTCATTTTGGGTAATCTTTTTGTGCCATGGTTTTTGACCTCTAGAAAATACTATACTTGACGGCTCATGTTGGGCAGAACTAATGGAAAAAATGGGTTATTTTGCTGCAGCTTCTGCCTTTCAGATGAAACATAAAACCAGGGTCCTGACTAGAGCTGGTGAGAAAATAGAAAATATATTTTACATTTCCCTTCCCCCTCATTTTTCATTGAAATGTTAGGAACGTTCTGACCAGCTCTAATCCTGACCCACTTGTGTTCATCAAATAACCCCATGGCACCTCTTGCAAGAGGAAGAGTGGTGTCATTGGTGGGGGAGAGGGAAGAGAAGGGGTTTTCATGAAAATACTGTAAGTCATTTAGGTGAAGTGTAATAGTTGGACTCAGACCTGGAGACTGTTCAGTGTCGGGAAGCTTTCCCAGTGGATCAATACTTTTTTTAAGACTTGCATGCTGTGAATTAGTCTGATTGAATTATAAGGTTGTTCTTAGTGTTCATGTTAGTATTAATAATAAATAGTAATACAAATATTTGTGTTATGGCATAGCTCAGAGGTCCCCATCAGGGACCACATGCACATGTAATAAAAGACAGCAGCTTATGATCTTAAGCCCTGATCCAATAGCATATGTATGTGTGTTTAACTTTAAGCACATGACTAGTCTCACTGAAATCTGTGACTGCTCATGTGCTTCAAAGCATATACCTAAGCATGTATAGGATTGAAGATTTAGCTCGTGACAAGAGAAAATGGATAGACAAAACAGAGACATGGGGGAGGAAGAGGGTGACAGGTGCAAGTGAATTATTTCTGTTGTGGTATAATAAATAGCAAAAAGTAATGAGAAATCTCCATGTTCAGAGGTGGATATTTGAACTTAGGTGAACACCTCTATTTTTAGCATCCAGGAACTCCTTGCGTAAATTGTATAAAAATCTCTCTTACACTGCTCCAGAGCTAGCCCACCAATTTTGAGGCTAACTTTTTGGGGGTTTTGAGAGGGGTGAAAATAATTGAATGATGATTTCTGTAAATGTCTTTTTCATAAACTCTGTCCAACGTATCACAAAGGCTGGCATTCAGGGATGGTATTCTAGCAACTGTACTGTGCTATTCCCCTGTTGAATAGTGCTCAAGTGAGCTCAGAAATGTGTTTTTTGTTTCCTGGGCCAGACACATTAACTGCTTTTTGGGGTTTTCTCTCTTCCTGGGTGTGAGTATATTTGGTGCATGTACACTTTTCTATGTACTCTGTATGTCTGTAAATTGTGCATTCATATACAGACTTTTTATTATGTTGGTCTACGTGTTCAATGGTCGGGATTGATGCTGTTCTGCATGCAGTTTCCTTATCATGGCCTCTCAGGAATTATCTCATTGTTTGTTTGGGGGATATTTTCTTCTTTCTTCAGCAATGTGGCTGGGCTTCCTCATTGCTAGAATTTTTATGTCACTTTTTGATACCTCCTCTTTTCATGACCATTTCATTTTCTCTATGTTTAACTGTAGGGTGCTGGTGTTCTCCCCAAAGTCTTCAGGATTTTTTTGAAGCTGGGAACTCTTTTTTACCTTTATTTGTGGTACTGTGTGTAAGGCTGGTTCTCCAGCTACTGCCCTGGACGGCTTTTTTATGTCTTGCTTTAAACTCATTTTTCTTTCTGGCCTGTCTGGTACTGAAGTATGCTTCATTTCAGTTGTGCCCTGATTCAAAGGTATTGAGCACCTCTCCACCCCAAACCATATAGCCTCTTTCTAAAGTGCATTTGCTTGGCAGATAAAATCGCCCTTTTTGTTCCCAATGGGTAAAATTTTCAAAAGCATGTTAATGGTTTAGGAGCCTAAGTCTAATTTTCAAAAGTGATTTAGGCACTTGGGAGCCTAAGCTCCACTGACTTTCAATGAGACTTTGGCTACTAATGCATTGGGGGTACTTTTGAAAATGTTACTCAGTGTCTCCTGCCATGGCCTATCCCAATCATCTTTATTTGGGTATCGTGGCACCAGATACAGTACTAGAGAAGATGCCTGGACCCATCTGCGTGATCATGTCCTTGGTGCTATGGTCTGTCTGAGAATGTTGCTTGGTTTGTTACTTACTGGAATGTTTCACCAGTTCTTGATGTACAAACATGATTTGTTGTTTGGATCTGAAAGTTTACCCTACCTACGGTACTTCTGATTTCCCCTTAAACTGTTGTATTCTAGTATACATTCGGTACCAATGCTCTTTTCTGTGCCCAGCTGGTGATGGGAGTGACTCATCCTCTCCTTTTGCTGTTTCTCTTTCATTCACTCCCTCACCCCAAAATACAGATAAAGAAGAAGTTCAAAGGAAACGACAGAAGCTCATGCCTAATTTTTCTGATGGTTATGGTGGAGGCAATGGTGCAGGAGGTGGAGGGGGTGGAATGTATGGAGGCGGAGGAGGCGGTGCTGGCTCAGGTAAAGAGAAAAGATAATTGATCTGAAGCATAAGCTTTAAACTTTAACATGTGTGGTTTGTTCTCTAGTCCGTAAAGAAAGGGCATGTGTTTATTTGTTGTTAAAATTGACATGGGGAATCTCTGTATTTCTGTAGGTACAGAAGGCCTGAATCTCATTTCACTTACTTTGATGTGAAACCAGTGTAACTCCATTGAATTCAGTGAAGTTATTTGTGATTCTTACTGGTGTGAAATGAGAATCAAAACTGTAATATTTTCAGTAAATCCTCTTCTTTCCTGTTGGAGGCCACATAACCCTCTCATTGTTTTTCTTCCTTGAAGTTGTATGTCACAGATGCCTTCCTTCTGGCTAAAGCAGACTAGGCAGAAATCCCCTCATTGTCAATGCCGTTAGTTAACGGCAGTCATTGTTCAGAAATTCAAAAGGTGCTGGCTGCTCAGTGAAATGTCTCTGCAGTGCTGCGGTTCCTGCTCCAGTTCCAGCTGGCCCACCGAGCAAGGGACCAGAAACTGATTCTGTGTCTACTGCATGGCATTGAGGAGCAGTATGATATGTTACGTGATGATCGTTTTTGTTTCTTGCAGGAACAGTGATATACTGTGGAGCAGCTAGGCATCATTTGAACAGTGACATCCTGGAAGTCATGATCAGTATAGCCTTTCTGTTAGAGAAGGGGTGAGAGCAGCTGTTCTCAAACTGCGGTACATGTACCACTGGTGATAGAAGGGTTAGTCTAAAGCATGGTATCAGAATACAAATCCATTATAACTACATGAATTAAAATTATTCAGGCAGCATGCCAGGCCCCATGTTGAATAGTAGATGTGGTATATGCTATCTCTTACTTTCTGAGAACTGCAGAGATAAAGGATGCTGCTAGTCAGGCATCTAGACTTTTTCCTTTGATTGTCATAAAGGTGGGAGGTCGGGCTTTAATCTGTCACTTGTTATTTTAGTAGGATGGAAAATCAAAAGGACAAAATACTAGGAACTGTACATAAAATAATGCTTTTGTCTGAGCATTTGGTTTTCATTGTATTGCTTGTTTTGTTTCTGAGAATAATTCCAGTAATTCTTTTTCCTTTTACTTTGCTGCTGTTTTTAGGATATGGTTATCCCTCTTATGGGTATTCTGCTTATGGAGGCATGCCTTTCCACCCGGGCACCACAAAACCTAGTGCTGGAATGAAACATGGTAACAAATAAAATAGCTTGGTTGCAAAAATAATTTTTAGTTTACTCTATTTGCTTCACCTAATCAGTGATTACTATTAATGACTACCAAAGCTATGAAACTTGGTCGCTCTAACCTGGATTAAACCAAACAGGATTAAAGTACATGTGCAAACACTCAGATGTGCTTACAGTGATCACTAAATTAGCCAACAGAACCTCTCACTGCTGTCTCAGATGCCATGGTTTCCCACTGTGGTTAGAACGGGCAATAATTAAATGGCAAATGCTGACTTTTTAATGGTGACCCATATATGCTATTGACTGATTTTGATGTTTATAAGCAGCAAAAACTATTTTCCCCAAGAACTTAAAACTTGGCCAATGGACTGTGACTTTTGTCATTATTTCCCACTGGAGGCCACTTTTTTAACCTGCAGATTATTCATTTTTCCTGAAAATGAAATATTCCAGTCTTCAGAACAAAACTGTACTATGTGATATCACATGATGTACTTATTGAATGAGTACAGATGCACAGCGAGACATATTTGTACATTGGGCACAATCAATGGGGTAGATGGTGCTACAGTGACAGCACCCCAGGGAGAGCACTGAGAAGCATCCTGTTTCTGTGAAGCAAAATGCCTTTCAGAGGTGCCTTATTGCTCTGGGGGGAGAGCGATCTGAAGCACCTCTTCAAAAGATACTGCCTGGTACCTGCTCTTCCTCTCCCCTTTCCAGTGAGTTGCTCTCAGGGGAGAACAACTTGGTGACAGCCCCTGCACTGATGCAAACATACCAACTGCAATTCTTGCTGGACCTTCCTCCTGGTTGGCTAAGGGAGAGCCATGGTCTGGCCCAGGGTGATAAACATGCGTGGCCACCTGAAAAATTAAGTTAACAGTAAGGACAACTCAGTCTTTGTGCCCAAAACCAGGGAAAATCACTTCAAACCCAAAGGCCCCAAGAGCTTTGGTGAAAACTATAAATGGGACCAACTTCGATGGGATCAATTCTACAGTCAGTTACACCAGTGTCAATCTGAAATAACCCCATTGGCTTTGGTGCACATACTGCAGATGTGTAACATTGTAACTGAGAACAGAATTCATCCCTACATTCATTGTTCAGACAATTGGTTTGTTTAATTTTATACTTTAATATGGGGATTGGTAAAGTGAAACTCTTAAATAACTTCAGAACCAGTTAGATATCCCCCTGTGTAATGAACTTGAGTTCAGTGACTCTGCAGCATTTAAATGATATAGGTCCTGATCCAGTGCCCATTGAAGTAAATGGGTGTTTCCAATTACTTCATTGGGGTGTGAATGAGACCTAAGGAGCATTATCATTTGTATAAAAGAATCACAGTATCAAAAGACTTATGCTTTTCGTTTATGTTTTAAGGAATTTCAAATGATATGGCTGAACAGGATGAGGAAAGCTGCAATAAGCATGATGACAAACCGGATCTGAAACATAGCGAGTAAGTGGAAATCACAGAGAGGAGTGAGCCCAGCGTGTGTGGCAGTGATAACAAGGAGGAGGATGTTACTTTGTCATGTACAGCTGGAGTACCTGAAGCAGATTGTAGATTACAAGGTAAGTGAACAAATCAGTTTATTTAGGGCCATTCATGTACATGACAGAAGCCTGTGTTAAGGACAGGAAATGTCACAAGTTCCCACTCGCAGAGTTTCCATCTTTGCAAGGGTGGGAGGGTTAACATTTGCTCCTATTTGGAAATGGCAGGAGGTCAGTCTCCTAAATCTGGGATTTCCCCCCATGGATACCAAGGCAACTGTGTGCCTCTGCACCGCCTCCCAGCTAATTCTGTGATCCCATTGAAGTCCCCCAAGGGTCTGGGACCCATACTAGACCTGCGTCGTCTGAACATATATATCAAAGACTCAGGTTTTGCAGGATCTCCCTAGTCTCCATAATCCCTGTCTGGATCCAGGAGACTAGTATACCGCCCTCATCCTACAAGGACGCATACTTTCATGGATCCATCCTCTGGAGCCAACAGTGGCTGGCTCCCACTACCAATTTACAGCCTGCCCCTTGGCCTATCTTCATCTCCAAGGGTGTTCACCACATGCGTGGCAGTAATGGCGGCCCACCTGAGGCGAAAGGCTGTGCAAATCTTTCCCTACCTGGACGATTGGCTGATAGGGGGTAGGTCCTGGTTCCCAGTGCAGGTCAGCGCGATTCACGCTGCTCCACGTGCAGCAGGCTGGGTCTGCTCATAAACGAACAGATGTCCACTGATCCCAGTGAAATGCATAGAGTTCCTTGGGGCCACCCTGGACACTCCCCAGGCCAGAACCTTCCTGCTTCAGCCATGTTTTCAGGTGATGGTCTCTATCATCTCCCAGCTGCACCCATACCCCACGACAACAGCCAGGCACTGCCTACTGCTGTTAGGCCACATGGCGGCCTGCACATACATAGTGAGGCTAGCTCGCCTGAGGCACAGGCCGCTTCAGGCATGGTTGGCCTCGGTATATGTGCCGAGCAAACACCCACTGAACTGTGTGGTCCAGTTCCCCGCCCGCCCTAGCCTCCCTAGACTGGTGGACATTCCCCAGGGCAGTAGGGAAGGGCGTTCCTTTCATGGAACTGATCCCATCGGTCACCTTAAGCTCCGACGGCTCGTATGTGGGATGGGAGCCCACATCGGTGCCAACCTGAGCAGTCGGGGGCTCTGGTCGGTGGAGGAAAAGTGCTTGCAGGTCACCGTGGGGGAGCTGAGAGCCATTCGCCTAGTGTGCAGGCTGTTCCTCCGATCCCTGACGGGCAGAATGGTGCAGGCACTGCCGGACAACACCGCAGCCATTTTACATGAAGAGGTGGGGGGGGCGTCCTCCCTGCCTCTCTGCGAGGAAACTACCCATCTGTGGGGCTTTGCCGTGAGGCACGACTCTGCTGGACTGCCGATCGCCTCAACAGGTCATTTCTACCCCACCACGACAGGTCGCTGCACCAAGAGGTAGTCACTGCGATCCTCCGAAAGTAGGGCGTCCCCCAACTGGATCTGTTCGGGTCAGTTTGGAAGGTGCAGGCTTGCGCCGGGGTCATGAGATTACCTCAGTCTCAGATACGTCTCTCAGTAACGGGACGGGGACCCTCAGGTACGCATTCCCGCCCATTCCACTCCTGCCTAAGGTCCTACTGTACATAAACAGAGACAGGGCAGATGTCATATTCACTGCTCAGGCCTGACCGAACCAGTGCTGGCTCAGCATGCTGCTGGACCTTCCGTTCGCCCCGCCCATGGGGCTCCCGAGGCGGCACGACCGTCTCTCCCAGGCCCATGGTTGCCTGTTGCACCCAGACCTGGATTCCCTGCAGCTCACAGCCTGGAGGCTCTGTGGCTGACGGAGGTAGAGGGCACCTGCTCGGTGCAGGTCCAACAAGTCCTGCTAGTCAGCAGGGACCCTTCTACACAGGTCGTGTATCAGGCTAAGTGGACATGGTTTACCCCTTGGGCGGAGTCCCGGGGCATTCCGCCAGCCTCTTGCCTCCGCTGGAGACCCTGGAGTATTCCGGGGTCTGGTGCTGGCCTAGTTGATGATCCACTTGGCAGCTATTTTATTCTCCCATCCCATATCAGTCAGGGTACTCAAGGGGGTGGAGAGGCGGTATCCTCAGGTCCGCAACCCTGTGCCTCCCTGGGATATCAGCCTGGTCCTCTTGAGGTTCATAGGACTCTCCCCCTTGGAACCCATGGCTTCATGCCCTCTGCCGCGCTTCGTGGAGGGTAACCTTCTGGGTGGCCATTACCTCAGCTTGGGGGATCTCTGATAGTAGGGCCTTGACTTCGGAGCTCCCTTATACACTATTCTGTAAGGATAAGCTGCAGTGGAGGCTGCGCCCAGCCTCCCAGCCTGGGTTGGTTTTCCAATTTCGCGTAACCATGATAAATCTCTCCCTGTGTTTTTTCCCAAACCGCACGGTCTGGGGGAGGAGCGGAGATGGCATTCGCTAGTCGCAAGATGAGCCCTGGCCTGTTACATCGAAGACGCGGCCGTTCCGAAACTCGGCGCAGCTCCTCGCCGTGTGGGGGGACCGGATGAAAGGATCACTGGTCTCCACCCAGCACATCTCCGCGTGAATCACACCTTGCATCAAGTGCTGCTATGAACAGGCGACTGTGCCACTCCCAGGTGTCGTCACAGCGCACTCAACCAGAGCCCAGGCCTCATCCGCGGCCTTCCTGGAGAGGGTGCCCCTGCAGGACATCCGCAAAGCCTCCACCTGGTCATCGGTCCACACCTTCATGTCCCACTACACCATTGTCCAGCAGGCGAGAGAGGACGTAGGATTCGGCAGAGCGGTGCTGAGGGCAGCTCACCGGTAACTCCTACCCACCTCCAAGGTATGGCTATTTAATCACCTATATTGGAATGGACATGAGCAATCACTCGAAGATAGAAAACAAGGTTACTTACCAGTAACTGTTGTTCTTCGAGATGTGTTGCTCATGTGCATTCCAAACCCACCCCCCGTCCCCACTGTCGGAGTCGGCAGAAAGAAGGGACTGAGGGGGTGTGGGGCCAGCAGTGCCTCATGTGCTGCAGCATGCGCAGGGCACTCCATGGGGCACCAGAGCCGGCCCTACAGGGTCTGCTAAGGGGAAAAAAGTTCCGGGAACCGTGCACACTGGCATGCACATACCTATAATCGGATGGATATGAGCAACACATCTCGGAGAACAACAGTTACTGATAAGTAACCCTGTTTTTCTCGTGGCCACCCGGGTGCCCAGACCACCCTAGAGAGGTTCCTAGCCTGAGCGCTGCCTGCGCGCGCACACGTGCATGCACGCACACACACGCGGCTCGCGCTCGCAGTACCTGTCCCGATGCGATGCCTGGGTCCCAGCCTGTCCTGCTGAGTTGACGCCGCTCCTTCCTCTTCCCTGCTCTGGATGCTACAGCAACCACCACTCCCTGCGCGGGAGCCACTTCCAGCTTTATGTCACGCCCAGCCAATGACGCGCGCCCCCAAATGCGCATGCGCCCAAGCTGCGGCCGAGCGGGAAGACGCTGCAGGCGACCACCTGCCCCAGGCCCGGCAGTTGCTCTGCGCGCGTCCGGGCTCCGCGAGAGCAGAGTGCAGCGAGCAGGGCCGCGCCTGTTTGTGGAAGTTTCTCATTACGCTGGGGCTGGGCGCTGCACTGGCTGCACACGCGGCAAAGGGGGAGGAGCCCGGAGACGCTGAAACAAGAGGCAGGGAAGCAGACACCAGCAGCGGGCAGAGAGTGGGCTTAGCCCAGCAACTCCCACCCACACAGCTGTCCAGTTTTTGTTGCAGTCACACCATGGCTGTGCTGGGTGTGCACCAAGAGCCTGTTGGACGAGAGAACCCAGAAACCTGCCTTCGCCTGCCGCCCAGCCCGCAGTGCAGAAGGGGACAGCAGAGGTGGCCCTGGAGTGTTGCACAGAAGACGTGTGTGCGCGGGTGCTTTGTAAATCAATTGTTACCCACAGCTACCTCGGCTCATTCTGCTTCCCCAGAGACAGGCGCATGGAGGAACACACTGTGACATTCCCCAGTCAGGAGCACCTTGCCCTCAGCTGCTCTTAGCATGAGGAATTCTTGCCTATGGTGGCAGCACGTCAGGTCCCTGACTCCACCGGCTGCATTGCCTTGCAGGGCTCTCTCTCCCCCTCGCGAAGAAGAAACACTAGGCATGCACCCACTGCGGCGTGCTTAGCCTATCCTGCAGGGACCGGCTTGGTCTGTTGAACACTTACCACCAGCACTGAAAGGTTAAGGGGGGCCAGACTGCACCTGGAAGATGAGCCTGGGAGCAAAGAATTGATTGCAAGCAGGCATAGCTGGGCAGGAATAGTTAGGCAATTTTGTTATCAGTGACTGGCTCTATGGGTGTCACAGCTGGGCAGGGGTTGGCATGGCGTTTCAGGCTTGAATGCTGTTTTGTAGGGTCACCATTTCCATGCCACCAAATGGCCTAGCCTTTTGCTCTCTTCCTCCTCTTCCTTTTTTTTTTTCTATTTGTCTTTCTTTTTTTTTTTTTATTTAATTCCCCCTCTCCTTTTATGGAAAGGGTTTATTCCCTTTTTTTCCCCCCTTCTGAAAGAATCTCATTTTTTCCTTTCTTTAAAGAGGAATTCTATACAGTGCTCCTGTCACTTAGCTTAGCAATGGTCTTCAAAAAAAAAAAACCCCTAGAATTTTCAGGTGCTTTAATAACCCCTGGAATCAGTTAGTCACCTGCCCCTCACCAAAATCTGCACTGGTAGCTTATTTCCTGCTTTGAATCTCTGGGTCCAGCTCTGCCAATGCCACTCCAGAGGGGTGGGCAAGGTTGTTTTTAAGCCACCTTTGTGTTCTCTGCTCTACTTTGTCAGCTGTCAAGTTCAACAACCCCCCGAGGTCATTCCACTAGGCATTCTGTCTCACCCTCCCTTTCACAGAGGATTAGGATTGGAAGGGATCTCAGAAGGTCATCTAGTCCAACCCCAACTAAATCACTTTCCCTAGGTGTTGTGTCTCACTGGCAGGGGCTGAGGGGCGGGGTGGCTGAGGAGCTGTAACAGCATCCCTCTACTGAAGGATTGCTGCGAGCAGGTGAACTTCAGACTGTCTTGAAGAACTGGATTAGCACAGTGCTCCCCTGTTTAGAACGTTTTGCAGTTTTGCAGTTCTAAACAACCCTTCAGTTTTCTTTCTTAAAAAAAACTGTAAATAATAGGCTCAGTGGGCCAAACTCATGGGTGGCGTTACCCCAGTGAGATCATGCCATGAACTTTGCCACTTTGATTTTTGTTCATCCAGAGAAACTTTTTTGTTTTGAAAGATAAATATTAATGAGATTTTTTGCAGTCTAACTGCAATGACTGGCATTCACTAGCAACCCGTTGTTCATTTCCTTACTGCCATTACAAGCATGCCTAACTACATGAAAATGTCCCGCTGGAAAGCAAAAAGAGTGTGACCTGCAAAGTCACCAATTCACCATGCATCTGACGAAGTGGGTTTCTGCCCATGAAAGCTTATGCCCAAATAAATTTGTTAGTCTTTAAGGTGCCACAGAACTCTTGTTGTTTTGCAATTTACCATGAAATCCTATGCAGTCTAGGTGACTGAACAGTGACGGGTGCATAATGATGTGTATTATTAAAGTGCTGGTTGCTGCCAGCAGCACAGTACCTCAAAGTGAATTTAGTCTGAGCAGCTTCAGTAGGAAGGCAGCTCTGCAGCGTAACAAAGCAGGCCAACAGAGAACAAAGACAGCTAGGATGGGAGGAACAGAATGTACAAAGGCAGGACCAGAGCCAAAGTCCCCTGAAGCCAATAGAAAGTCTCCCATTGACTTTGAATTGGGCCCCAAATAGTCTGCATCAATAACTTTTAAATTGAAAATGTGTTATGCAAAAAGAATTGCTCTGTCAGCAGAGCTGTTCTACTCCAAAACATCTTGTTATAAAAATACACAGGGAGTCCCTGATCCTGAAAACACTTAATGTGTGTAACTTGACTGGGGTAAGTAGCCCTCTTGGAGTATAGGGGGAACCTGAGCATGCATGTGTTTGCAGGAGCAGGGCCTACAATGGTAAAATAAACAATCTACCTCCATGCAATCAGGAAAAAGAAAAGAGGATGGACCTGCAATAAAGAAGATAAAAGGAGAGTCTTTGCATCATCAAGGTTTAGGAAGCCAAGGAGATCACGCTAGCCTGCCCCACCCCTGTACACAAACATACGCACACACTACGTGATGAGGTTAAAAACCCGGAGCACTGTTGTGCAATCCCTGGTAGAGAGTGTGTTTCCCAGGCTGAAAGCAGTTCCAGTTTGTCAGTGCTTAGTGACACCTTGGACTGATCTCAAAGTTTTTCCAAACCTTTATGGCCCAGATAGACTTCTCTCCTCTTCCCTTGGACTCATCAGTAACTCTGCTGCTGGAGAGAATGGGATTGCACTGCCATTGCACTGTCTCTCCAAACATGAGCTCTCCCGGCCAGATTGATTATCACTTTCCAATCGTTTCAGAACTTTTATTGCTTATCTTCTGGAGTGCAACCCAGCCTAGTGAGAGGTTGGGTCACTTCCTGCCCGGCAACCTTGGGTGCCTCACAATGCTTTGCTGCTGCAGCTCCCAACCCAGGCCCCTCCCAAACAGCATGCAGGTCTCATGCTGAGCGTCTGTGTATCACTGCAGCCTACCAGCAATACTCCAGTCACTCTGGCTTTCACCAGGTTGGGTTGCCAAGGGTCCTATAGACCATAATTTCTCAGCCTGTGGTACGCATACCCCTGGGGGTACGTGGCAAAAAAACCAGTGAAGGGAGGCATGTGCCAGCCGCCCGCTTCCCGCCCAATCCCAGCTCCCAGAGTGGAAAAATGAATGTTGGGGTACTTATTAAAATTTTCAGAAGTTAGGGGGTACTTGCTACTTAAAAGGTTGAGAAACACTGCTATAGACAACAGTCTCCTTCACTGCACAACCCTGATTAATCCCCAGTGCATCTCCCCCCTGTGCACTCAATGGCCCAGCATCCTCTGGAAAAAAATAGTAATCATGTAATTACAGACTATCAGAATGCATCTGCACAAGGGGGGGGGCTGAATTACAGTTGGAGAGACAACCTAAATTCTGACATTTCCTAATTTGAGTATTCAACTTTGCTACCTTAATCATGTTCTTTTAATATACCTGTTGGGGGGCAGGGGCTGTAATTTTCTAATGTCATGAGTGCATGATAAAAGCCATGGAGGAGCAAACAGAGCTGCTCAAGTCACTAATCACACTAGACTGAAATTATAAGTGCTCATTCCCCCCTCCCCCTGCAGCCAATACAGACCTGCTAATCATGCCCTCCATAGGCACCACCCACACATGCCTACCAAAGTCCTGGCTTGTCTCGCTACCCCCTTCACTCCACCCCCTTCAAGCAGCTATCAGAACGATAGCTGGATTTACACCCCCTTGTGATCACTCACACTGCCCCTGACTGCTTTCCCTGTTTTTATGTTTGTTGTCAATTACTGCTTGTAGTAGAAAAGGAGAGTCAAAGCCTACTGACATCCATGGGAGCACTCAGTATGATCAACTGGAGTCTAGCGGGGGAAGCAGAGGGAAAATAAGGCGTCAGGTACATATAGGAAATGGGTGGGGACAGATGATGAGGGAACTTGCAGGGAGACTGTGTAGGGGGGAGAGATTTGCAAGGGGGACCTTGGCACTGCAACACGGGGCATTGCAGCCCTTAATGTTTAGCCTCCCTGCTGTCTAGTGGAAATCACAACCCTGAGTTAGGCACCTAGGCTCCCTCGACTGTGCATGGGGTGAGTTAGGCGCCTAAGAAAGGGATTCACAAAAGCCAGCATGCCGAGACATCTAAGCTAGCCAATACGAAAAGCCGAGAAGAGGGGTGTGACCTAGAGCTCCTGCCCTTCAAAAGGATTTAGGTGCCTAGCTCCACTGGGGATTCACAGCCATGAATCCTCTCATGCAGTCAGGAGCCTGCACCAGGCTCATGCTTTTTATGAAACACATAGGACTGCCTTTTAGCATAGTGGTTATAGCACTCACCCAGGATGTGGTTCAAATCACCCCTCTACCTGATATAGAACAGGGATTTGCACTGGGGTCTCCCCAGTCCTAGAAGAGTGCCCTCACCAGTAGCCTATGGGGTAGTCTAAGGTAGATCTCTCAGGATATGTCCATACTACAATTAAAAACCCACAGCTGACCTGGCCTATGTCAGCTGACTGGAGTTCAGGCTAAGGGGCTATTTAATTGAGCTGTAGACATTCGGGCTCAGGCTGGAACCAGGGCTCTAGGACCCTGCAAAGGCAGATGGTCCCAGCTATTCTTAGCCCAACCCTGAGGCATCTACACAGCTATTCTGGCAAGTTCGGTGAGGCCTGGTATCCACACCTACATAAAGTAGCTTGCGTATCTTACGTTGACTTCCTAAAGTCCATTCTGCGCGCCGCCTCCACTACGCTGCGCTGACGGGAAATGCATACCTGTCGATGGAGCGGTACTCTTTTTCCAGAGGTGGTTTTATTAAATCGAATTCTGGATCGATTGAGCAGGTCTTCACTTCAGCTCAATCGATCAGGGTAAATCAATCTGACGGTGGTGAATTTGCTGCCGTCAGTGTAGACATACCCTGAGTCAGCTGACCTGGGCCAGCCGCGCTGCAGGTCTTTTATCTTTGTGTAGACATATTCTAAGTATTTTCCCAGCCCTGAAGAACTGCTCTGTGTAGCTCGAAAGCTTGTCTCTTTCCCCAACAGAAGTCAGTCCAACAAAAGATATCTCACTCCCGCCGCCCCCCCTTGTCTCTCTCACCACTGTTGTCTTCTTTTGTCCAAGTCCAGGCATGCTCAGACCACGACTACCAGATTGGGCCTCAAAGGGAAGACAAGCAGGGAAATAACTAATTTGCAAACTCCACTGGGGCTTAGACATGAGTTAGGCCCTGAGGTGCCAGGCAGCATCAGAATTTAAGCAGCTGTGCGCATGCACAGCTGAAAAATTTAGTTGCCTCAGGGATTTTAATGATGGAAACTTAGATGCCTACAGGGTTTTGTGAAAGCCAGTGGTATCTAAATATTGGACTCAACTGGCACTTCGGGTGCCTCTTGTGAATCCCACCCTGAGTGGGCAAGGAGGGACATGGTTGGTGCTGGAAGGATGGGCTGAGAGACAGAATAGTAATAAGGAGGGAGGAGAATGGAGAGGGATTGAATTCCCTTTCCTGGGCAGTAGGAAATGGATAATAGATACCTTCTTGTGTGCCTAGCAGTCATGTAAGGTTGAATTTTCAACCCCAAAATGTTCACATACAAGTGAGGGACACATAACTTTACTCCAAAGTCTCACAAATCATAAAACAAGTGAGAAACAGTGTGATTTATTTCTGTGGTATCATGGTTTTTAAGCCAATCATATTTTTAGTCTGAGTCATGATTTTGGCAGATTAGTGTTGGCAATGCTGCACAGATGATGATTCGTAACTGCCTTGACCCTATTAATCAGTCTGAATGCTGGCCAGATTTCAGTCGCTCTCCTGAAGGTCATGGACAGGGTGCCTTGATTTGCCACCAGTGCATACTGTGATGGAAATCTTCTGCTCAGTTATTTTGTTCAAGGGCAGTTCTCTTTCACTTTCACACTTAAATTGCTAAAACCCCATTCCAACTTGATGTCCAGACGATTAGCATGGTTAACCTATTTCTACACCTTACTTTTAATATGCTGAATCTCAAGTTTCTTGCTCTCCCTTGTCTCCTGCTTTTGAGCTATAGAATCCTACAAGCCCGTAACAGTCTGCAACATTGCAGGGAAAAAACTGCTAACAAATATGGCATATGAGGGCAGAAGCAGCTAAAGCAGGGACCTTTGGAAACCTTGCTACAGTTTTGACTGGGCTTTTTCTGCCCTGTGCTGACTGGCTGTTTCTTGAACCCTTCCTCTCCCTCACAGGCTCTTCACGTCAGCATCACTCCGCTTACCATCTTCCCTCCTTCCCTTCAATGTCCCCTCTCCCTTCACTGCAGCGTATCCCTCACTAACTAAACCCGCTGCACACACATGATGTTTGCTACCATCACATTGTTCACTCTGCTTGTGTGTTATACCCCTTCCTCCATCCTAAACTTCAGGACAGGAACCGTTATTGTTCTGTGTTTGCATAGCACCCAGCACAATAGGGTCCTGGCCCATGATGAGGGGTCCTACACACCATAGTTATACAAATAAATAATAATAGTGTATCTGTCTGTGGAAGCCTATGACTGGGAAAAAGTCCCTTGAGAAGACTTCTCCAGATGGAGAAATAGTTGTCAGTTGGAGCCAAATAATGAGTAAGAATCAGGAGGCTTTTGTGAGCGGGTGGGTGCTTTTGGAAGAGCTGGGTTGTTTACTTTTGCAAAATCCTGTTTAAACAGGATGTTCAGGGTAAGGAGTTTTTAGAGAGTATGACCTCAGAGGCAGCATTGTTATTGATTGGCTTATCTTGTAAATGCTACCAGATGTAATGCTTCTTCCTGAACTCCTTGGGACTGCTCATGGCGGCAAGCACTATGCGCTGTAGTGTTTGCAAAACAAGACCCTGTGTACAAAATAATTACCTCCAGCTGAGAGAACAATTCACAACATTTTCACAATACCTAATACGAAAATGCAGCACCGAGCGAGCCAGCTATCAGTTTCTTATGATTACAGCCAGCCAATGAAACTGTTTTTCTTGCTCCAAGCAAAATGGAAAAAAATAAAATAAAATAAAATAAAATAAAAGGTTACCAGAGAGATAAATGTACTCCTGATTACCCAGCCTCTTTATCATGTAGTACTAATAATACAATATCTGAAGTACTTTAAGAAAATAAAATACAAATTATTGTAACATCTGGTGTGTTCTAATTGGTCATTATGTAACGCCTGTCGTTGGAAGGATGGGTATGTGGCTAAAGCCTACTAAGACTGAGGCACAGAGTTGACCTACATGCCCATGGCTAAAGACAGCATTCTATGCCACTTCCCCCTGCATGGATCTCTGACAGTGAAGGGCCACTGAATGGGTACAGAAAGGGCATCTAGCACAGCTGGGGCTTGTTGCATCCAGGCAACACAAGTCAGGGATGCTTTGTGTTTCCACATTATGGGCTTGCACGGCCCAGTGGAAGAGGGGGAGGGGGAAATAGTACCTGTAAGAATGATGAGAGTTCTGTGGCACTTTAACAAATTTAATATTTGTAGACATAAGCTTATGAGAGATATCAGCTCTCTTCTTCAGATGCATCTCTCGAAAGCTTATGTCTACAAATATTAAATTTGTTAGTCTTTAAAGTGCCACAGAACTCTCATTGTCTTTGTTGTATACAGACTAACATGGCTACCCCTCTGGAACTATTCTACCTGTAAGAATGTGCTTCTAAGGGAAAGGGAGCTAATTAATTTTGGGGGTGGGGAATTCAGTGCTTAGGAGGGGTGTGGGCTTGATTGCCATGCAATGTACTTATGCATGACATGATGACTAAAGAATGAGGGGAGGGGTGAATCACAGTATAGGTTCATATAAGGAAGTTAGTGAAGTGTGAATTGCTGTACCTAAGTGCCCAGAGGAATAGTGTTTGCTTAGTAATGTATAATTGCTCCTAATCATGTTGTTAGATTTATTATCTCAAATCATGATTGTACAATGTGATACAATGATAGCAATAAACTTTCTTGCTTTATTTATAAATGTGCTACAACTGTCACCCATTGCTAGGCAGGCCCAGGAGTCATTGCAACCCCCCCAAACACGTAACAGAAGAACATTTCCAAAACAGAACCAAAATAAAAGTGCAGGAAAGAGTGCAAACCCAACACAAACCCCCTACCACTACATGTTGCCTAGCCCCACGTTCTCCTTTCTTTTCTTTCTGTTTTCCACATGCTTGGCACTTGGGGAGGAGGATGGAGGTAGCCACAAGAGAGGGGTTCAAGAAGGAAGGCTTTATAGGGCTTAGTTGCCCTGTCCAGCTGCTCATGAGAACTGAATGCATGGACTGCCCCAGCACAGAGCTGTCCAAGCAACTTCTGCACTGAGGGAGATCAGGCCCTGGCGTGGGAGGAAGCAGCAGGAGCTGGTGCTCTTCCAGCCATGATGGAGATGAGTCACTCAAACCGTTCTCTCTGTTGAGCTCTGTCCTCCTCTTTTAGCTGCCATTCCTGTTCCAGGAACTGCACTGCAGTTGCTGGCTCCCTCGCTAAAACCCTGTCCTCTGGTGAGCCTCAGTCTTTCCTCGTGCCACTAAGTATGCCGCTGCTCTGGTCTTACCTCCCTTTGCTTGTGGCACTGGACCTGCTGGTCAGCCCTCTCCAGAACTTTGAGCATAACTTCACCATGGAAATGCTTCCTCTTGGAACGGTCCGTGAAGGCACATTGGGCATGGGCTCGAGTTCTGGATGTCCAGCTGCCAGTGGAGGTTGAGGGGGCTGCAACAGGACAAGAAACAGCGGGTTATTGACTTTCCAGTAAAAATTCTCTTTAAAGCTGTTCTTTGCGGTTTGCAATTCCCAGTCTCCATTTTGAACTCCACGTAGAGGGTGAGGGGATGCCAAGGCACTGGGATACAATCCGCCATTAGCAGATACATGCTTGTAGCCAACTTTTGCATTGGTTCTTAGAGCCAAAGCCCTTCCATTACTGTAGTAATAAACTTTAAATTGGAGTTAGAAACTTACCAGGCTTTGGCTCAGCTTCTATCTCCTCAGGGTTTTCTGGCAGCAGGGTGTTCCTTGGGGCAGGAATGGGGCATAAAACAGCTCTTCCAAGTATGCACCCAGAATTTGCTGTTGATCCTGTTCGCATTGCCTGCTCTGGGACCAGTTTTAGAAACAGAGTCACTTCATACTCCTCACTCAGAGCCTATTGCTGGCTTCCATCAGTCTCCATGCTGGATACAGAGGACATAGACCAGATCATCATGCAGCACGGTTGGCTCCATGCTGGGCGCAGAGCCCGGCACCCCAGCAAACGCCTCCTAAAATAGGAGTGAGGTTTTTGAGTTACCCACAGTGCAGTTCTGATCCCTGATACTCACTCTTAAGTGGCTTAATATGCTCCCTGTACAGGTCACTGGTCCGGAAAACTTGCAAAGCTGCCAGCTTTTTAGCAATCTGCTAGTATACATGGCCATTCCGGCTACTTTTGGTAAAGTTCTCAATTTTACTGGCCTCACACCAGAGATTCACCACAATGTGGCTGTGCTCCCATGACCATGAAGCAGCGCAATTTGCAAAAGGCTTGTTCTGTTCGGTCTCCGCTGCAAACACAGAATGCACTCCAATGGCGTGTCTGCAGCTTGCTGAGCAGAAGACAATGGAAGGGTTAATGATGACTCACTGAGCTGCACGCCATGGGGTGGGGTGAGAGGGCATCCATTTTCAATGGAGTCAACTGGAGATTGTAGGGATAGAGAGGACAAAGGCAGTTGGCCCTTGGGCTTGTGGGATTCTTCTGGTAGACTCCCAGGACTCAAGTCAAGTGGGGCTGCATCGACACTGGAAAGGTCCGGGTTTGACTCGGGCTTCAACCCTGCAGCCCCGCCCAGGGTTAGTGCAGTTTGTGTGCAAATAGAAGAGGGTTAGGCTGGAATCTGAGACAGCCCAGGCATACCCTGTAGTGTAGTAGATATATCCCGTGTCCCCTGGTTCGTGAATCACTCTGGGGCTTAACCAGCACATCAGCTTCCCGATGCCTACAGAGACAGCAGTGTGTATGCCCTGAGGCAGAAACACAGGTGCCTAGGGAACTTTTACTGCAAAATCCTAGACACTGCGTGAGGTTAGGCATCTATAGGCTTAGCCAGCTGCCGAGTGGGAGTTTTGTGGATCTCAGTGGCACCTAAAATATTACGCGCCTAGAAACTTCTGTGGATCCAGGTCTTTGTGTCACCCTGGGTTGTAAAGTGTGCCTGTATAAAGTCATCTGGCCCAAAAGGGAAGTTAGAAGCTGTTGATTGCTCTGTATCCCAGTGACAAGATTAGTCAGGGAAAGAGTGAACTGTAGAAGTCACTCAGTAAACAGCAACTTCGAAGGAATCTAAGTACTGCTTCATTGAGCTGAGAAACAGACTAGGAATAGCATGTGTTGATCATGTGTTATAGTAACTTCATGATTTAAGAACATAAGAACAGCCATACTGGGTCAGGCCAATGGTCCATCCAGCCCAGTATACTGTCTTCCGACAGTGGCCAATGCCAGGTGCTTCAGAGGAAATGAACAGAACTGGCAGTCATCGAGTGATCCATCCCTCCATCCAGTCCCACCTTCTGGCAGTCAGAGTCTAGGGATGTTCAGAGCATAGTTTTGCATCCCTGACCATCGTGGCTAATAGCCATCGATCGACCTATCCTCCATGAACTTATCTAATTTGTTTTTGAACCTGTTATAGTTTTGGCCTTCACAATATGCCCTGGCAATGAGTTCCATAGGTTGACTGTGTGTTGTGTGAAGAAGTGCTTCCTTTTGTTTGTTTTAAACCAGCTGCCTATTATTTAAATCTTGATTGTGTTTATGATTGTGTTCATCTCGTGATTAAACCAATTATTGATTCCATTCCATATTATTGTCAACTTGTTGATATATTAACTCAATTCCAAATGTAATTTTGATTTGATAATTGTGTTATTTAATCCTTAATTAATTGAGTAGACATTAATTGAGTAAAAGTAGTTAGTTTTAGCTAGATGTTTAAGTGATTTTAGGTTTGTCTTTTTATTAACTTTTAACGAAACCCATAAAAAGCAAATAGAGCGGGGTTTTCTTTCAAATTGCAACAAGTCATGACACTGATGGCCAAAAGTCATTCTCTAAAGTATTTCAGAGATTCTTAGCTCTGTCCCTAAATTAACACCCATCTCCCTAACAGTTTAAGTTCATATATACATTTAAATATTCCGAAAATATCTTTTTACTCCTGTCTCACAAAGAGGAAACAGGACTGTATGTAAATTTTTGAAACTAATCTTTTTGCCATTCTTTAAATGTATTTCAGGACTATCCATTTACATGGTAACTTGCTCACACTCCACCTGGAATAGATTCAGATCAATGGAAATGAGATATTCACTCTCTGATTCTCTGAGCCATCTAGTCCCTTTTGATAAAGTTCTTTAGAATAAAGCACTTTGTTAAAGTAGTTTTTTTTCTCTCAGTACCTACACTCCATTTCATTTCACCTCCATATTCTCTCTTGAACACATACATGCTTCTAATTTTTAAACATCTCACTCTTGCACTATCCCACAGGAACAAGCTGCACCCATCAGTCGTCAATGCCAAGATTTTCCTCTCTTGTGCTTACCTTGACTCACTTCTAGTGTTGATGCCTATTCTGTGCTGTACTGACCTGGCCAGAAGACAGGATCTTTAACTTGGATTGTGGAATTTACTCATGGCCTTCTATTATTGTATGCGGATACACTTTTTTTTAAAGCAACGAGAGCACTTCAGAGCAAAACCACGCTCTGAGGTGTCTCTAATCTCTGTTTGCCAGAAGCTGGGAATGGGCAACAGGGGATGGATCAATTGACGATGACCTGATCTGTTCATTCCCTCTGAAGCATCTGGCATTGGTCACTGTCAGAAGACAGGATACTGGTCTACATGGACCATTGGTCTGACCCAGTATAGCCGTTCTTATGTTCTTACGCTTCCTTAAGACAGATAATATAGTTAGAGGAAATTGTCAAGTATAATATATGTGTAAATACAGTATATTTTTCCCCCCGAAATGAATGCTTAAAGAAAACTAAAATATGTTACAGCAAAAACCCGGTCACTGACACTGTGTTTTTGCTTGGTCACATTTTGATGATCAGATTGACTGTGTCAATATATCTTTTAAGCCAAAGTCAATGTATCAGTTGCACAACAGGACTGTCTAGCTTTCTTTCTTTTTTTATAGTCAAAAGCCAATTTTATGCTTCAACAGAACCTCACCATGAATGGAGCTGCCCTGTGCTCTAAATAACTAGCCACAATCACTTCTACCCAGTAATGTCTAGAAAAGAATACATAGCTAAATATGAAGGGGATCGCACTTATCCCATTTCTCCTCAGACACATCCATTGATTGTCTATACCTGGCCCACCTTTTACCCTGAAGACTTCATTTAGAGGAGCAGGAATATGGGTGGTTTGAGACTTACTGCTTCTCAATGCACTAACTCATACTTTTGTCTACCGTTAGCCTTCGCTCACCCTTATCCTGAGGCACAATGACTATCACACATATTGTACAAGGGCTAACAAGACCAAGACCAGCATGTGCTTTTCAGTATCTATTTCACTTACATTTTTAGATAGCGCGACTCACCATGCTATCTAAGCCTTGAATTCAGGTAGAATCAGAGATTCATATAGCAAACTCTTGAGCTCAGAGATATCATGGTATTTTTTCCTGGTGAACTATGATCCACTGAATGGGCGCACACTATTTTATCAATGTATCATTTTCTTGTATAATGTCTGATTCTGGTTTCAGTTACACTGGTGTAAATTGGGAGTAATTTCACTGAAGTTAATGGAGTTACACTGCTGTAAAAATGGTGAGAGATCAGAATCAGGCTCATGATACTTAGTCCCATGTTCCTCTTTTTCTGAAATTTTTCCCAACAATACATGGAAGAACATATTAAAAAGGCAATTGCTTATTGTCAATGTGATAATAATACAGAAGGCATATTGTTGAGTTAGGATATCTATTCTGGGAAGCATTAGCTGTAACTACAAGAGGAATGACAGAGAACATTTTCTAAAATGTATTTCCGGCATAGATATTTAGCTTCTGCTTTAGGTCAAGCAAGTCGCAGTTATTACGATGGGCAATGAATAAGGAAATGTTGAAATAAGATTGTATTTGAAAGTCATAAGGAAATCCACAGAAAATATAAAGCTATACTAGCTGTGGGACCAGCTGTGTAAGAGGGACTGTAAGGATTAAAGGCTGACTTCTGCAAGGCACTGTGCATCCTTCAATACTACTGCCTAATCAAACCTATTTGGGGAACCAAATGCAGAGAGACTAACGGAACTAACAAATGTTCATCTTCTGAAAAGCAAGGGTGTTGTTTATGACATTACATAATCACTTGTACCCTGCAGTGACCTAAAACACTTCACAACAAACTCATCTATATCCTCAAAAGAGCAGCATTTTGCACACGTAACTCAGACAGAATTCTTCTAGAATTAGAGTCCATAAGCCTGGTTAAATTCACTGGTCCACTGCTCTAAAGAGAATCATGCAGGAGGATACCTATGCTCCTGCCGCATGATTTTCTTTACCGGACTGGGACCCATAATTGTATTTTTGCTTTGCCTTTATTTGTGAGTATAAAAAGGGGATTTCCTAATGACATCCTTTTTTCTCATTTCCTTCCCCCTCCATTACGTTTGCTGTGACATTAATGCTTTACAACAGTAAAGAGAAAGAGAAGCTTAGCAACCAGCTAGTAAGTCAGCAGAGATGCAGCATATATAGTTTTTCTATTAGCAATCAGAGCAGTTTTATTTTTATAAATAATCCTACTGCACCTACAAGTTTAATGCAAATGTGTTTCTTTAAGGTGATATTGTTTAAAGATGAATCAAGCTACATTAAAAAGGGAAAATCCTGAGAAAACAGTAAAAGGCTATTTGGGTTTTATGTCAGGCAACGAACACCAAAATTACCTTCTGAAGACAGGGATAGCAATTATTTTAAGGGTTGCTGAGTGGTAGGTAGCTTACAGAATTGAACTTGTATCCATGCAGTCTTACAGTTTGTTTCTTGGTGACCTACTGCATGAGTGGCTGCAATCAGCTTTGGTCTAGTGGTTCTCTCATTGATCTGAAACAGAGATTCCTCTAACTTGTAGAAAACTCAGGATGGTAATTTAACTTGCTATGTTGCATTGCACTCACAGGGATCTTTACTTTTAAAAATATAAGTAATATAATATTGTGTTAGAGATAAACCCAAGCCATTGTTCTGGATCTGGATTTTAGTTCACAGTTAAAAAAAAAAAACCTCTCTATAATGGTTTGAAACCTATTGACCTGAATTTTGGCAAAGTTTGAATTTGGATCTGGATTTCATATCCCAGAGTTCAGGAGTATTCAGCTGTGGATGTTTGACCGGCCTTTTTTGGAGATAAGAAATCACAGAATTTTGCACTGGAGCTGAATTACAGTGTGGGTGACAGGATAACATGCTGTATTTTAAACGCCTGGTTAGGGACCCTATCGTACTTTTCAGGGTAGGTGTAGGGTTTTTGTGGTTTGTGGTTGTTATGGAACTGTTTAAAGGTGCTCTCTGTGCTTAGCTTGAATTTTCATTAGTTTCCTTTAAATTCTACTGCAGAACAGTGTTCTCCTAGAACAGGGGTGTCCAAACTACGGCCTGCGGGCCAACTGCGGCCCGCGATCCATTTTTAATTGGCCCGCAGCAAATTCCAAAAATATACCAGAATATGGCCCGCACATGAAACCTGGCGGTATTGCACTTCTTGGTTTTAACTCTAGGTGGAGCTACTGAGTTGATCAAGGCAGTTCCTCTACAAAACAAAATTAAGGAAAGAAAAATTTTGCCACAGCGCACTGAAAATGACAACACCAAAGAAACGCAAGATAGCAAGTGAGTGTAGAAAATTTCAGACACGGTGGGAAAATGAATACTTCTTTATGGAAGTCAAGGGGAAGTGTGTGTGTTTGATTTGTAATGAGAGTGTCGCAGTGATGAAGGAGTACAATGTAAGACGACACTACGAAACCAAACATCAGACCTACATGTCCTACACTGGTGTGGAACGAGAACAGAAGGTTAAGCAGATGACAACTATCTTGCTAGCTCAACAACAGTATTTTTCCTGTGCCAAAAAAACTCAAGAAAATGCCACAATAGCCAGCTATGAGGTGGCTCAACTCATTGCCCAGCAT
The DNA here is from genome assembly GCF_026122565.2 of Emydura macquarii macquarii. Taxonomy (NCBI): domain Eukaryota; kingdom Metazoa; phylum Chordata; order Testudines; family Chelidae; genus Emydura; species Emydura macquarii. The sequence continues at coordinate 31,107,462 of NW_027131927.1, read as the reverse complement.
GGGAAGGCTTTTTCAGATGGTGAATTCATAAAACAGTGCCTCACTAAAGTCGCAGGAATAATGTGCCCAGAAAAAAGTCAAGAATTCGACAGCGTTAGCCTATCAAGAAACACAGTTGTGCGGCGAATCGAAGACTTGTCAGCCAACATAAAACATCAACTGTCAGACAAAACGTGTGCTTTTGATTTCTACTCCATTGCATGTGATGAGAGCACAGATGCCACAGATACCGCACAGTTATTAATTTTTTTGCGGGGAGTTGACAATAACTTTTGCGTTACGGAGGAGCTGCTTGATCTTAGCAGTCTAAATACCACAACAACGGGTAAAGACATTTTTGAAGCTGTGTCAAATGCAATTGACAAGATAGGACTTAAATGGGACAAGTTGTGTGGAGTTACAACGGATGGAGCTCCAGCTATGACAGGCGAGCACAAAGGAATGGCCTCTATGGTGTGTGCCAAGGTGCAGGAGAGCGGAGGTGAGGCAGTTAAAATGCACTGTATCATCCACCAAGAAGCACTCTGTGCCAAGACAGTACAGCTTAGCGATGTGATGAACACTGTTGTGAAAACGGTAAACATAATTCAAGTACGAGCACTCTACCACAGAGAATTTCAAACTTTCTTAACTGACGTTGATGCTGAATATGGGGACCTGCTCTACCATTCAGAAGTGCGCTGGCTAAGTCGCAGCTCCGTGCTTCGGCGGTTTTATTCTCTGAGATCAGAGATCGACCAGTTTTTGAAAGAAAAGGACCGACCTCTTCACGAGCTGAGTGACCCTCTATGGTTGGCAGACCTGGCGTTTTTAGTTGATCTCACTGAACACCTCAACACACTCAACAAAAACCTACAAGGCAAAGACCAACTCGTACCGCAGCTTCACGCACACATGAAAGCATTCTGTGTGAAGCTCCGACTGTTTGAGGCACAGTTGCGCACCTTCAATGTCGCGCACTTCCCCACATTGTCCGAAATCAGATCTGCGTTTCCAAAGGCCGATCTCACTGATAAAAAGGGGAAATATGTGTCTGTGATCACATCTCTCATGACAGAATTTTCTCAGCGCTTCCAAGATTTTTCTACCATTGAGAACGATATCAAGCTGTTCGCGACTCCCTTCATGATAAATGCAGAAGAAGTGGAAGAGAGTCTGCAATTAGAACTTATAGAAATGCAGTGTGATGATTCTCTGAAGAATCAACATCAGCTTCTCTCCTTACCTGACTTCTACCGGAGCTTGGAAGAAGCCAAGTTTCCTCTGATGAGACGCCACGCAAAAAGAATGATGAGTCTGTTCGGCTCAACATACATATGTGAACAAACATTTTCTCTGATGACGCTGAACAAAAGCAGATTGAGAACCAAAATGACCAACGACCATCTCTGTGACGTCCTTCGCATCTCAACCACAAAACTGACTCCGGACCTGCCAGCAATCCTGCAGGCCAAAGCGCAACTTCAGTGTTCCCACTGAGCGCAACCGTGTTCCCCTGAGTTCAAAATATATTACACGTTCCATGTGTTATTAAGCCCTATTACTTAATAAATGTAATCATTTTATGTTGATAGCATTTTTAAAACAAATATTAGTTGATCTGTTGACAATCCAAACTTATTTGCATAACAAGCTTGAAATATAGTATATAATTTATTTTATATCCCCACCCCCTCCAGGTCTGTCAAGAAGGACCACCATCCAGAAGCAATCAGAGGCAGCTGTTTTGAGAATGAACTGCCAACCTTTTTTGTTCTAAAAAAAAAAAATCCCATTCATGAAAAGCAGTGTTGTAGGCTGATTGATTTAGTTTACTTAAATAAACCAGGTGAGGCAATACGTACTTCATCTCGAGTGAGTGGCCCGGCTGTTTGTGTATTTTATCGCATATGGCCCTTGGTGAAAAAAGTTTGGACACCCCTGTCCTAGAACATGGAACACGAACTATTATTAATTAGCATAGTTTATTTCTTTTATAATGGCACTTAGAGGCCTCAACAAAGATCAGGCTCTGATTGTGCTAGGTGCTGTACATGAACCTAATAAGCATCCCCACTATAGCAGTAACTTTGAAACACAAGATGAGAAATGTATACTAAGTGTACCAGATACACTCTGAGTTTGTTAAACCTTGCAGTGTGTGGTTGCTATGTAGTTAGGAGAGATTACTTTTGTGTTATTTATGCTTCAGAACATCACAGATGTCATTTCAAAGCTCTTCTTACATTTCCTGTTATATTATATTTGAGATGTACTTTGAAATGGTATTTCCATGATACAATGGTATCAGTTTTCTCATTATTTGCCACTTTAGGCAAGGTTTATTGTCTCTGTTACCTCTAGATATGAAGGGACAAATTTGAAGTCACACTATTTAATGAAAGATTAGCAGAACACCTAAAAAATAGTCATTATAAAAGACAGACTGCAGTTTGATTCTAAGCAATCGTTTTCAATTTACTGTATGAAATAAACCTAGCAACATATTCTGCATGAATGCAAAAACATGAGGTAAAGACGGAAAAAAGACAGAACCAGAAACCAGGAGCTGAAAATAGGTCCCTTCCTATTAAGCCATAATAAACTTTATTCTGATGATAAATCTGGTCCCAATCCTCCTCTCACAGAAGAACGTAGAAAAATGGTGCACACCCAGCTGGCAGAGACTGCCTATCAGAACTAGTTAATATCCATTCTTACAGAGTAATTCTCACTATTTGCTGGAAGAAATCATTTTTAAAATATACAATATCCTCTGGTGATGTGAAAGGACCATAGGGCAGGTGCCAGAGTATGCCATGGAGGGGGGAAAAAAAAGGAGTTACTCACCCCTCGTAAGATGTGTTGCGCATATCCATTGCACTAGGTGTGCATACTCTTCATGCACCAGTGCTGGAAAGTTTTCCCTAGCAGTGCCCTATGGGCATCCGTCATACTCCAAGCTGAGAATATGAAGGGTGGAGCCATCCCACCCATCCTTCAGTTCCTCATACTGGACAGGGCTCGAAAACTGGTAAAGACACCCTGAGGATTGGTGGGGACAGGTGGCCTGGTGCCGGTCTCACCTGGTCCTCTGTGCCTTTCTTATACTTCTTCAGTGCCAGCAAGCGCTCCCGTTTGGTATGCATCTTCTTTAGCCTCTTCTTTGGCACAAGAGATAGTGATCAGTGTCAGGAAGAAGACGGCACCGGGGTGGGGGCAGGGGGGCAACCCACACCGAAAACGATGTACTCAGCATCGAGTCCAACCAGCCTGGTTCCGATGCCAGTCTAAATGCCAACTCTATTAAAAGTGCCCTTAATCTAATGCCCTGATCCTTCTTGGTGCAGGGCCTGAAGCCTTTACAAATTCTGCACCTCTCCGGCATGTCAGCCTCTCCCAAGCACTTCAAGCAGCTCTGGTGCAGATCGTTAACTGGCATAAGCTTCTTACATGAAGCGCAGGGTTTAAAACCTGGAGACCAGGGCATGCCCCATCTCTGGGCCGATTCGCTAAACTTTATACTCTATCTAACACAGCGAGTAAACTAAACTATATACACTAAAGGAACAAGGAAAACCACTGGGTAGAAGAGCTTGCAGTAGCAAGAGAACGTTCCAGCACCATCACAGGCAGTAAGAAGGAACTGAAAGGGAGGGAGACTGGCAGCGCCCTATATACTGGCGCACTTGTGCACCACTGCAGGGGGCACTAGAGCCCACCCTACGGATACCACTAGGGGAAAAATTTCCAGCACCGGTGCATGTGGTGCACATACACCTAATTGGGAATGGACATGAGCAAGCACTCGAAGAAGAAGGATCCTATTCCTTGTGCACCCCAAACTTTCACTGAGGGCCACAGAAGTCTGAGGTGTGCAATAAAAAGCAGGATTGGGATCCTTGTTTGGGAAAAGAAAGCCTAAGTGGCATTAAGCATTATTTAAGTCAATGAGCATTTTGGGCATGCCAAAAAAACCCAAACAGGTTAGTGGACAAAGGAAAAGGTTGGTATAAGCAGCTTCATTATGTACTAGAATGAGGCCCTGATTTGATTGAAATCTCTAGATCCCACTGCACTACAGATAAATAAAATAAATAAATAATAATACAGAACAGAGGGACTATCCTTTCTACCTAGAAGCTGCTTGGGACATTCCAAGATGCATATGGGATTAAACATAAGTTAACCGGTAGTTTAATGTGGAATTAGAAACAGTCTCTTCTGTGTGCTAGACTGTTTTACATCTCAGGCAAACAAAAGATGAAGTAAGTCATGGAGAGGGAAGTACAGAGAAGAGTATTGAAAGGGGAGGAGTGCTGAGGTAGGAGGGGGAAGGGGAGTGGAGTGAGGGAAATGTTAGCTGCTATTTAGCCCAGTGTAGGGAGCTCCCTGGACAGACAGACTTTTGTGGGCTGTACCTGGGGAGCTGTTGGCACTGCTGATCTGAGCAAGACTCTTTGAGCCCAGACTCCCTCCTGAGAGAGACTCCAGAGGCGGGAGGAAGATGAGCACTGTGGGCAAAGTAAGGCAATAGTGTACACTTGTTTGGTGATGATTTCCCAGCCTCTTATTTGATTGCATAGCGTGGGCACATCTTCTCAGAGCGCTATGTCTGCAGGTTCCCCATGCTGCACTCTTCCTTTGCAACAGGGTGGCACAGAGGGCAGTGCTCTCAAGGATCCCCACCCCCTATGTCCTGTTCAGGGCACTGGAGAGCACAGTAAGTGGACAGTAAAGTAAGGGATGCTGCAGGCTTGTGTTCTCTTGATTTCACTGGGAATTTTGGGAGAAAATGGATCACACCGTTCGGATGGAGAGTAGCGGGGGTCAGGCTGAGAGCAATACCCCTGGGCTGCAGTATGAAGAATGGGCACCACTGGGCAGAGGGGCTGTTTCTGAAATTAAAATGCACAAAAAAGGGTTTTTATTAAATCCAACCTTAAAAATATTGGACTAAGAGAAAAAGCAGCAAATCAGTGAATAAAATACGTTCCTGGTATGTGCGCCACTTTGATGTATGCCATGGTTTAATTTTTATTCCCTATTATTTTGTTGTACGGCTTACCCTGGTCAGAAGTATAACCGTTTCCCTGCAATGTTAGTATGAATTATAGTATATGAATGTTAGAGAACTAGGGTGAAGTACAATATATGGGGCCCAATCCTCCAGACTTTATTTCAGCATTATTTGTGATTACTTGGTTAGCATTGACAATATATTTTGCACACTGCAAATCAGAATGGTGTACAGCCTCGAGTCTGCCAGAAATCTGTTTGGTACACTGAGGAAGGGGTGGGGCAAACATGGCTTGGAACAGCTCATAGGGGCCATTACATCAGTGGAAAATGCTAAAATGCAGAGCACTCCAGCCATGCCCCCTCCTGCCCTAGGCAAAACCCCCAAAACACTGTTCCATCCCTGTCCTGAGTAATACAGAAGCAACATATCAGCCCCTTACAGCCCTTTTGTGCCACTCTAGAAGCCCAAAGGAACCAGAGTATGGACAAGAGTTCACACTCTAAGGGTCTGATCCTGCATACATTTATAAGTGAGTAACTTTATTTATGTGACTTCAGTGGGAGTGCTCACAGGAGTAGAATTATTCACATGCACCAGTGTTTGCAGGAGCAGGGTCTAAAGGGATAGGGCACACTGCCAAAACTGGAGGAGGAAATAACTTAGAGTTTGCTTGCTTTGTTTTCTATATTATGATGATTAATACTACAGTCTCAGTCCTCACGAGCATTGTGGCTGAAATGTTTTTCAGTGGTACCTCAATGAGAATAGGTGGTAACCTGCTGAACTAGGAGAAGATAGGAAACATGCATGCATAAGGGAAAGCTTCCTTCAACTTAAATGCAAGCAGGATCTTAAGCAAGATTAGCAGCTACATCTAATAAATTATTTTACAAGACACACTCATTCCATTAACAATGTTCACATTCACATTTCTCCATGAAACTGTACATTTCAGTCAAATACATAATACTTACAGGGAGAGTTATGATGAAATACTGGATGGTGGCAAAAAGAAAAAACCACAGGACTATGGTTGCTAACTGAATGCGAGATTCCATTCCTGACAGTTATAAACATCTAGTTACACTGGAAGCCAACAGGTATACATTGCAACAAACTGTGCTTGAGGCTGTTCCACAGTAAACCAGAACCCTACCTTAAATAGTAGTTAGAAGAGAAATTAAATTAGGACTGCCGTTGAGTTAATGTTAATTGTTCTATTAATTAATTGAACAATCGTTCAGTCCGACGATTAGATTATTCCCCTAAAAGACCTTGTAGCTATGTCTACGTAGCAGCCTGAAATTCTGCAGTCCAGAAAATATTGCTTTAATTTGGCTGTATATTTGAATTCTGTATCTGTTTTGTAAATTACAATTTAAGATTTAAAGGATGAAAGCTAAATTGAAAGCCTCCAATTCTCAATTTCCATCAAACCTAATAGAATCTGGATTAAAATTCTATGTGAAAAGATGATCATATACAGATACAATATAGTCTCTCTTTTTAAAATACTAACATGCCCCCCTCCCCCATTACCATAGCATCTGAGACCCAGATCCACAAAGGAACATAAGCACCTAAACCCCAGATGTAGGCTCCACTGCAATCCACAAACCCCCCTAAAGTTCTTCTTAACCCTGAAGGTGCCTAAACTCACTCAATGCCTACATTTTTTGCTATAAAATTTCCCTAGGTGCTTAAGTTTTTTATCTCCGAGCATCTGCACTACACCTCACTCTAGGAATCTGGATGCTTATTTCATGCCTGAGCCCCAGCAAGATCCTCAAACCAGGTGAAGATAGGCATTCCCTGCCTATCTTACTATGGGATCTGATCTTTAGTGCATGGTACAGGATCTACATGTTAGTGTATGGCATGTTAGAGTGCTGTAGATTTATACCCCAACTAGCCATGCACTAAATCGCCATGTGGACAAGTCTTTACTCTGATTAGGGCACTCTCTTAGAAGGTAGAAAACCCAGGTCCTGCCACCCTGCTCCAAAGACTGATTAATTATTTATCCAAAGTGGAACAGCTTCAGCAGGAGTCTGTGGCAGAACTGATTTCAATGAGAGCAAAGTCTGTTCCACACTGCTGTGATAGAAACTGTTGGTAAGAGTCAATGTCACTTGTAAGCCAGACAAGAGAAAACATAGAGAACCTCAGTTGAAAGGGTGTTGTGTTTATTTATGAAGACTGAAAACATAAATAGATCAGAAAATCTCATGCTCAAGTGAAGCAGTCCATATTTCTAGTCCTTTACACCCTGCATAATTCTCTGCTTCTCCACGGAGGGACACCACTTCTGCAGTGGGATCCTAGATTGCTGCACCTGAAGTGCCACAGTGATTTCTTCTGCCTCCTACCTCCCTGCATTATTTCACAGTCTCAGTTCTGCCCAGGACACTCATGTCATTACCCATGAAGGCAGCCTTTTAAAAGTATCTTACTTTTATACACCCCAGTGGCATACCGTGGGTCTCTGGCACCCGGCGGCCAATACTTGTATTTGCATCCCACCCCCCAGTTGGCAGCAGCATCCCGTGGGGGAGGGGGTGTCTGTGGGCCCATTTCCCGCTCTCCCGCACTCCCCCCCACCATTGTGGGGGCGGTGGGGAGCGGGAGTGACAGGGGCAGCTGACCCCTGGCTGCCCGGCGGTGGGGCGGAGGGTTGCCTGGCCCCTGCACGGCCAGGGTCCCCGCAGCTCCCTCGTTGCGCCCAGTTTGGGGGCGGAGGGGCTGGGAGGATGAGAGGCAAAGGGGTGGATCAGCACAGCCACCCGGGATATCAGAAGGGGGCAGCTCCTCCTCCAAGGGCCTGGCCAGTGCCCCCCAGGCCAGCTCCTGGGGACATGGCCCCCTCCTGTTCCCCCACCCTCGGTACGCCACTGATACGGCCCATTCATCATTGCCTCATGTCATGGATCTGGTCAAGCTCTTTGTGCTGGATACTTGCCAGGCAGCTGTGAGGGGATCCAAATGCTGAATCTCACATGCCTTAGCTAACTAGGGCGGTCCCTGGCTTTGGGCCTCTTGGCAAGCACTCCTGCTGCAGGCCTCATGTCGGACACCCTCTCGGTAGTGGGGACCCTGCAGCCCAACTGCCTAGGCCCTGAATGTAGTGCAGTCTCCCTCAAGCTTTCACATCCCCACTTGCACATTACCCAGATCCCACCCCAGGGGTGAGCTTTCTGGTGTACAGCTCACCTCTTCAGGGGTACCTGATAATGAAAGCCAACAGACACCCAGACAGATTTTGCAGGGGATTCTAAACACCGAGAGGCATTACGTCATACAACAATTTTGTAATATCAAGCAGAATTCATCAGTTGTACATAGACAGAGCCCCCTAATTGTCACACCCTGCACCTTGCACTTTCTTGTACAGCATTGCAGAGCGAGTGAAGAGTGGGAATAAAATGCTACCATTCTGACCTGGTAGCATTTTACATGACTTTGCACTCAAATTGTGCTGATGTCAATTACTACATAAGGTGCAGGACAACAGTCAATCAAGCCAGTAGGCTGAAATCCACACTTCTGTGCATAAGGCCAACCAGAGGTGACCCGTGCCTGCTGATTGAGGGGGGGAACGGGGGTCAGAGTGAGGGCAGCTGGCTTCAGCAGTGTTACTGAGCATGCTCAGTCTGTGTGAGCATGCTCAGTACAAGTCAAGCAGCAAATCTGGGAGCATATGACCCCACATGCCTTCCCCGCCACATGTCACCTCTGAGGCCAGCACAAGACCCACCCGCCACTTAAATCCCAACTAAAACCTAATCCCAACTCTGTCCTGTTCTGTCGCACAGCCCGAACCCTAACCGTGAAGGCCTGTGCTGGTCCTCTGCACAGGAATTAATTTCACCCATACGAGTGTATTTTGCAATGGGTTTTAGTAAGACATTCACAGTTCACTCCATTTCTTTAAAAATTCTCAATCATTTAAAATGAGGCAGATTGGCAGCTCTGATTTCTATGCTTCTTAGCTGGCTAAAAGACAAAAAAGTAAAATGTCATTTATAAAAGGTTCACACGCTGACTCAAACACAGTGTCTTTTCTCAGCTATTTTTAAGGACACAACTACCCAGTTCAGGCTGCTCTAATTAGAATGGTGTCTGGACACTGTCACTAGAAATCCTTTTTAAACACCAGTTCATAACTTAGTTAAACAATTTCACTTGGAATACAGGATCTCAGCCAAAAAGTAATAACTCTAAACAGCTAAGGGGTAGATTAGCTAATATTTCTAGTTGTACGTGTTCAAAATAAAAGCCAGGACTCAGTCTTATAATATATGTCAAAAGAACACACAGATTATCATCTTTCCTTCCCAGTGCAGGATTACTCAGATTTTAGGCCATATCCTGACACACAGCAGCCTTAAACTTGACTTAACTCTATACCAGAAGATTCCCTGGTGTAGGTGAGTCCCCAGGCAGTGTAGGGGGTATGTCCAGGTGTGACCTGGGGAGGAAGTGTGGCTAGAGCATCACTGTGCTCTGGATAACCCTAGCTGCAGAGTGGTTCCTGCCTTTCATTCATTCAGCTTTTTTTTCAAATTTAATTTCCTTCTTGCCGATTGTCAGTGGCCAAAGTAACATGCTTTGTATGTATACAAAGTGGATGTACGCACTATTCAGTGGCATGCTGTGTTTTCACTAAATCTTCACAAGCAGGATTCTGTGGGTTTCCATGGCTCTGTTTCAGCCCTGATAATGGGCCCTGTCCTTCAGTTCTTACTCATTCAAGACTTCAGTGGGAGCTTTGTCTATGTCAGGACTGAGAGATGAGGAGCTCTAACAGCTACAGTAAACAGAAAGTTATTGGCACACAATGGGCCAAGATGCTACTAAAATCACAGATACTAATGAACACACACATTACATGCTTACAATACTATAGATTTCTTTCTAAAAACCTGGGGGAGGGACCCAGGCCTGCCCACTCCGAGTCCCGGGCCAGGAACCCTGTGTGTGTGGCAGCCTTCCACTGCATCTCTCCCACAATTCCTCCATGGATTTCCCTGGCCCACTTCCCTGCAGCCTCAGTACCTTCCCCCCTTGCTTCAGGGCCTTTGGCTCTGCTGAGTCCCAGCAGCCAGCCACTGCTCTGTCCAGGGTGCTCACAGTCCTCCCTCTTCAAACTCCTGAGAGTCACTCTTCTTGCTCTGCAGCTCCCTTTTATACCGGCCTCCTGGGCCGTGACTGGCTGCCATGTAGCCCCTTCCTATTGGCTACCTTTCACTGAACTTCCCCAAGGGCCCTCTTAACCCCTTCCAGGCCAGACAGGATCTATTTTCCATAAACACATGTTGATTTGCATTAATTATATAACTTTCCTTTAATTCGTGCTTAATCAAGTCCCACATCGGATGCTCTATTATCTTGTCAGGACTGATGTCAGGCTATAGTTACCCAGATCATCTCATTTACCCTTTTAAAAATTGGCACAACATTAGCTTACTTCCAGTCTTCTAGAACTTCCCTAGTGCACCAAGACTTATTGAAAATTAACGGTCCATTAAGCGCCTCAGCCAGCTCTTTTAAAACTCTTGAATGCAAGTTATCTGGACCTGCTGATTTAAAAATGTCTAGTTTTGGTAGCTTTTGTTTAACATCCTCCAGATATACTAGTGGAATGGAAAGAGTGTTATCATCAATATCTGATGAGGATATATCATCTCTTTTTTCCCCAAATGGAGAAAAAAAATATTGATTGAACACACCTGCCTTTTCTGCATTATTATTGATAATTCTATCATTTCCATCTAATAAAAAGACGAGTTTCATTGTCAAAATTATTTTTGTTCCTAACATATTTTAAAAGCTCCTTATTGTCCTTAACTCTGTTAGCCATAGATTTTTCCTTGTGTCCCCTTGCTTCCCTTATCAATTTTCTACAATTCCTAACTTCTGATTTATCTTCATTACTATGAACCTCCCTTTTCTTCCATGTTATACATTTTTTATTTTTCATTTATTTAAACTGAATTATTCTTGATTTGCCCCAGGATGAATGAGATCAGAATCAGGCTCTTTATTTTTCAAAATGCACTGTAAAGAGTGCAATAAAGTAAAATCTCTAAAACTGAAATATACTTACTCCTTCCTTTTCAAGGTTATTAAATGCAAGGCAGCCATTGCCTGGGAAGCAGGGAATCCCTTTTCTATTGAGGAGGTTGAAGTCGCCCCACCCAAGGAACATGAAATTCGAGTTAAGGTAAGTCATCTAGATTGACACTAGTGTAAAATTGGAGTAGCGCAGCAGTGAAGGGCTATTACATTTAAAAGAAGCAGATAAAATTCACCAATCTACTCTGGCTGTGCAAAGCAGTGATAACCATAAACACAGTTTAACAGCCCATTAAAGCTGGGTTGACAGCTGCTTTGTGTGGCTGAAGTGGGGCAGAGCAGCCAGAGTATACCGTGTTCCCTAATTCACACCAAGGCCTTGTTTATACTAAAAAAAATTATGTCAATTTACAGCCACTGTTATAATTACAGCAGTGGTTGATGTCCATACTGCCCTCCTTGGGTCAGTGCAGTGCGTCCTCACCAGGAGTACTTCCACTCACCTAAGGGACAGTGTGGGGAGCTGAGAACCCCTTTTCAGTTCTCAGCCGGGAACACAGCTGGGCTCCAGCAGCCTGTGGCTTCGCATGTCCCGCTGCAGACAGGAGCTGGGAACAGCCACCTTAGCTTTCTTGTTAATTTCACACTCCAGCAGAGAAGTGAAATTGACAAGAATGACAGTCCCTCCACCCCTGTATTTGACAAAAGCCCTACTCCTCTTGTTGAGGTTGTTTTATTTTGTCGAAAAAACAGGGCAGTTTTGTCGATTGGGGGGGGGAGGGGAGGGATGACTGCAATGTGTACACCAACACTGTTTTGTTGACAAAAGCTGATTTTTTCAGCAAAACTCTCTAGTGTAGATCAGGCCCGAGAATATTTTGGAATTACATGTCTCCATAAAGAGGGCATTCAAACATTTATTTTCTACTGTATAGAATGGTTGGGTCATGCAAAACCACAATACTAATGATGCTCCAGTGATTAGTATTATCAGGGCAATAGTTCAGACTTCCCATCAAACTTGGTGGTATTGCAATGGTAACAGCAGCTCTCTAATTTGACTCAAGTCGCAGCTGTAATTCTCCATTATCAGCCTAGAGTGTAAATGTAACGGTGTTACTGCCTTTGCAGATTGTTGCCACGGGGGTGTGCAGGAGTGATGCTCATGCTATAAACCCCAGTTTTAAGGAGGGTCTTTTTCCAGTCATCCTGGGCCATGAAGGGGCAGGAATTGTGGAGAGCACTGGACCAGGAGTAACTAAATTTAAATCAGGTACTGTGATATTACCCATACCATTGCAGCATCAGGGCCTTATTCGCCACTCTGACACAACAGCTGTATGTTGGTGTTACCCTGCTGAAGTCAATGATTTCTACTGGTATAGACTGCTGAAACCAGGGTAGAAGTTTAGTTATAATTAAATTTCGCTGTTTATAGATTGTGAGGGATAAAATGCAATGGGATGAAGCATTTTGTCTCCAAAGTTATCCATTATGCCAGAAGACATGGTGCTAGTAAATTTGTTTTTAAAAAGTACACAAACTGAACTTTGCCCTCCACCCAAAAAATGTGACAAGGGGATAGTATTACTCTCTGTAAATACATGGGGGGCAAACACAAAGGAGGATTTAAGCTGAAAGACAATGCTGGCACAAGAACAAATGGGTATAAACTGGCCTTGAACAAATTCAGGCTGGAAACGAGAAGAGGTTTTCCAAGTATCAGAGGACTGAGGTTATGAAACAGCTTCCCAATAGTTGTGGGGGCCAACAATTTAATTAGTTTTAATCAATAGAGCTGGACAAATTTGTGAATGGGATTGCAGGACAAGGTTGCTTGTGATGATAGGGGGAAAGGCTTAGCAGCTCTGATGGTCCTTCCTAAAATCGCATGCTTCAGAGCTTCAGCCGGCCCCCTGAAGAGGTCAGGAAGGGATTTCCCCCTCCCAGTGTATTCGTGGGGAGTGCCTCCTTATTCTGAAACAGCAGAGATGGCTGCAGCAGGATATGGGACCCTGGACAGGATGGCCCAGTACTAACTGGCATTTTTATTTTGTTTGTTTTTGACTTCCTCTACAGCGTGGGGTGCAGATCACTTACCCAGGTTCATCTGGGTAAATCTTGCTTAATCAATTCCTTGCTATTGCAGGGGCCTTGGGCACTGATGCATCTCAGTCCCTCCTACTCTCTGCCTGCAACACATAACAGTGTAGTCTCCTAAGGGCTATAATATTTTGGTCTACTTATGGTTGTTGGATTTAGTATGTGGATATGGGGGTTGGTGATCTGTGATATACAAGAGGTCAGGCTAGATGATCTGGTGGTCCTGTCTGACTTTGGTCCCTAGGAGTCTGTGACAAGCAGTAACTTTGATATGGATAATGGAGATACGATTGCAATCGTTTAGGATTTGTGAAGGAAAGACCACAAAGCAATTCACATGGATGCTACTGAAGATATGTCACTCTCAGTTATTATACACAGAAAGAACAGGGAAAAAATATTCAACTGGAGAGTAAATTAGAAATGGAAACTTATGCTGCCTAGCCAAAGAACTCTCAGTATATTTAGATTGAACAGACTGGCCTCCACTGCACCTGTTATTGAAACACCCAAGTTCTATTCTTTCCTTTCTCTCTCTCCCTCCCCTTTTTTTCTTAAGTCACTTATCCAGCATCTTTTCTCCACCCACAAGTTTGAAAGAACAGTTTCTGAAATTGATGCCCTTGTGCCTAGCTGGCAACAAGTGATTTATAAGTGTCACCAGGGCTGTCACTTCTCCCTGGATCTAAAGCACACGCTGCCCCGCCCCGTCTCAGGCAACGAGATGTATTCTTTAAACAGAAGTTAACAAACGAACGGAGCACGGTGCTAACTCAGCTCTTGACCCTAGGCTTCGGAGCCACCCCTCCCCACAATCTCTGGCACTCCAGCTCCTGGCAACCTCCACTTCCCCGCCTTCAGCAGCAGCAGCAGGGCTGCTTCCCTGAGCCCCTTACCTTAGGGACCCACCACAGAGCTAGCACCACTGCAGTGCAGCAGCCTCCTCAGGGCTCAGCCTGTCTCAATCTTTCCTTCTCCCAGCTGCCTGCCTACTAGCAGCCCTTTATAGGCCCGGCCCCAGCTGTAGCCCAGACCTCTTTAATTATCTGGATTGGGTTTACCTGCTCCAGCCCAGGGGGCGCTGGTCTCACTCTGTCCACAGAGACCAGCTGCCCTGTGACAATGAGCAAAGCAGGCAGCTCTTCCCTCTCCCAGCTGACAATCAGCTATTGTTGTAATGCAGTCAGGCTTTTCCATTCCCCTCTCTAACCTCTGGGGCGCTTCATTTTGGTGTTGGTTTTGGTTGTTTTGTTTTTACACAGCAGACAGTGATGCAATCTCCTCTTTTCTGGCTTGCTGCATCACTATCCTCAGTTCATCCAAAATGTGACTGCTAAAATTATCTCACCCTCTTTGAATTCCTCCACTGGTTCCCATGTGCCTACCAAACAGAATTTAAATTTCTTGTCCTCACCTTCAAGGCCCTATCTCACTCAGTTCTGGCTTCCGTCTATCTCACCCCTTGCCTTCCTCTGATTATGCCAGTCTCTGTGCTCTGCCGCTGTCCGACTCCCAGCCCTGAGGCTTTGCCTCGCTGCCCAAAAGACACGGAATGTCCTCTTCATTGCAGCACACCAAGCCACCACCTCCCCACTCAAGTCCTTCCTAATGGCTCACAAGAAGCACGCACTGGAAATCAATTAATAACTAATAATAAAAATCACTCCCTTTCGTGGGCTGCCCACTGCATCCTGTTTCCTCGGTATACACTCTTCAGGGAAGGGACTGTTATTTTGCGTTTTGTACAGCGCCCGGTTGATACAGTCCCAGCCTGGAAGAGATGTAGAGCTGCTCCCGTTCCTAGTGTGTGATATGGAGTATAAACAACACCTCGATTATTATTCTGCTGAGCTATTCACAGAATCACAAATGGTGTGGAAAATAGAAATTCAGTGCAATATGGAGTAAGTAATGCTGTTAGAAACAGTCAATCTTGTGAGCTAAGATATTTCATGTAATATTTAACATCTGAGGCAAACCAGAGGTTGAGTAACTAACTGAGAATTAGATATATATAGGGCCCAGTCCTACAGGTGTTCCAAGAATGGAGAACTTGCAAGGCTGGCCCTATGAGACTGAAAAAAACAACAGCAATTTTTGTAATAACTTTAAGCAAACAATATCTAATAAATATTGATTTTCCTAGGTGACAAGGTTATCCCACTCTACATGCCTCAGTGTGGCCAATGCAAGTTCTGCTTGAGTCCAAAGACCAACCTTTGTGAAAAGATCAGGTAGGAATTGCAAATATTTTCCCGGCAGAGAGCAGTAGGAGAGGCTTTTCCATTGGGCAACGGCTGGGGAGAGGCTGCAAGGCAATCATGGAGGCACTTATAGTTCCATGATTCTCTGTCCAGCTTCACTCTGGGGACAGCTGTAACTTTCATGTGCTGCGATAGACCATCCATCTGCTAGAGGTGGCTGAAGAACAGCATGCTGCAGCCTTGCCTTATCCCTCCAGCCCCTAACATGTCTCTTACACTGTGGTGAGAAGGATGATACATTTCTTTATGCCCATATGGGTTTCCCCGCATACCAGGGCAGGACAGATGCAGGGGCTTTCCTCTCCCTTTCTGTGTCAAAAGGAGTTGGGTCAAAGAACACGACACTTTCTAGGCATCTTATTTGATAGACACTTAGAAAGTGTAATGAATACAGTATTGGTGTTTGCAAGCTTTTTTATTCAAGCAGTAGCCCCAGGAGATTTATTCTCGAGTATCTAGTTTAAAAACCTGAATGTTAGGAGCAAAGTGGTATGCTAATCTAGCAGAGGGGAACATGTAGAGACCCCAGTTAAAATCCTTGCTCAGGACAGAGAGTGAATCTGATGGTTGGTCTCCTCCTAAACTCTACTGTTCACACATTACAAAGACCAACTCACAATTTGGCAAAATTGACAATCTTTGTGCAAGTGGAGCCCATGACTGGAGTAGCAGAGGGCTAGTCAATCAGAGTAGGGGGACACTGACAGCAGGGGACAGCAAAGTATAATTCCATTCTGGTTGTTATCATCATCTCCCTAGCAAAATTAAAACACCTATTTCTGATCAAGACCTGATGCCCGATGGTACCAGCAGGTTCACCTGCAAAGGGAAGCAGATTTACCACTTCATGGGAACTAGCACCTTCTCTGAATACACCGTGGTAGCAGAAACCTCTCTTGTCAAAATCGATGCTGCTGCTCCTCTGGAGAAAGTCTGTCTGATTGGCTGTGGATTTTCCACTGGTTATGGGGCTGCCATCAATACTGCCAAGGTGAGTTAATTAAGGCCCAACTCCTACTCACCATATTAACATGAATAGTCCCTTCAATTTCATTTTAGGAACTTGACCCATGATTATAATAAATTCAGTAGGTCTACTCACATGACAAAGGTTAATTTAAAAAAAGAATATGCTCTTCTAGAACATTAGCCTTAACCATTTTATATGATACATATATACATACGCATGTATAATGTAAAATAATTTAATTAAAAAGTTTTATTCAGTGTATTAGTATTTTTATACAGCCTTTTAATGTATTTTAAAAACAAAAGTGTGCTTGATTGTTTACATATAACCTCAGTTTCAAGTTTCCACATTTCGGGTGTTAATTAATGGTAATGAACCCTAAGCCAACACACGAAGTTACATTTGAGAGGTATGGTCTGGGTGAGTCATGAATTGAAGGCCTTGATATCAAACACACAAGAAGTGGATCATTTCTTATATTTTTCAAACAGTAAAAACGCTATGGCCACACCCAACCTGTGCCTTTGCTGTGGCTTATTGACATGAGCCTGAGATCAGAGAAAAATATTTAGAAAGCCATTCATAACCTTTCTTACTATTGCAGGTGGAACCAGGGTCTACCTGCGCTGTCTTTGGCTTGGGAGGAGTCGGCCTGTCAGCGGTCATGGGCTGTAAAGCTGCCGGAGCATCTCGGATCTTTGCAATTGACATCAACAAAAATAAATTTTCATTGGCGAAAGAGTTAGGAGCCACTGACTGCCTCAATCCTCAGGATTTCAAGAAGCCCATTCAGGAGGTTATAACGGAAATGAATGATGGTGGTGTCGATTTTGCCATTGAATGCATCGGTAATATCGCTGTCATGGTATGTGTCATGTTCTTCTATACCAGATATGGACTGGTCACAGAGCTTGCTTATACACACCAGATGTGTTAGCCTTTAATGCTATGCCAAGTATGGCTAAGGTTAGCTTTAAATAAAGTATTTTACACTCCCTGCCACCTAGTGTGGCTGAATAGTATAGCACAGTTTAGCAGTCCATTACAGTATTATATTATGGTCTAGATCTGTGCTCTGATGCAGAGGTGATAGGCATAATATGAACACTTAGATGGGATAAACAGTTGGCTACACAGATTGTTGTTTTGATGAAAAACATAGTAATAATTCACTTAATTCAATTAAAAACCCTCCAAATGTTATGTTCTAAAGATCCTCCCAATAACTGTCTCCCCCAGTGGCTCTTCCCAATATGGCATATTCTGAACATGGAACTTAGAAGAATAAAGTTGCTAACATGAACTGTCTATGGGCTGTGCAGTGGCTTTACAGAGGTTACAGGAGAGTGCACTTCCCTACCCGTAACTTCCTGAGGTATTGTTTCTGAGGCAAGCAAAATGTCCCGGGGAGCTCATATGGCACCCGATGCTGCTGCTCCTTTAATGAAGAGGAGGAGACCGGCCTTTTTTGGGGGATGGGCCTTAGCATGGCCTTTGCTGTCAGAGTTTCCCTCTTCTTTCAAACCTGAAGTACAAGTAACAAGATTGTGTCTCTATGCAAGGGCCAGGAACAAAGAGGTCCTTCTGCCCTCTTCCTTGCTTCCTGGCACTTCGCTCTTTGCAGGTTTGTGATCTTGCAACACATCTTCATCCAGCCACTGCATCATATGAAAACCCAAAGGCAACCTCACCTATTCCCACCAGATGCCAATTCAGACACTGCCCATCCCGCTCTATGGGAAAGGGAACCATATGAGCAAACCATAACATATCTGTACAAAATCATTTCCATTCAGCATCTTCTCCAGTTCTCACTAGCTGCCCCAATAAACAAGGTCTCCAAATCAGGCAACAAATTTGTAACCTCCACTCAAGCTGAACGTATGTTCTCCTCACCTTTATATGCTGCCTCCAGCAGGATTCCTATAAAGTTATCCTATACAAACTTTTGGAATTGTAGATATTCAGATAGTGCCATTTCACAAGCCAGAAAGCATCAAAAAGAAATTTATTAAATTACACAATCTTTTTTCTTGGTAATTATTTAATAACTTCTTAGTACTGACTTAACCCATGTGTACTGGTACCAAGTATGCCACAGAGCTGCAACATTTATCTTTTTCTCTCCCAGCAAAGTTTTGGATTCAGGAGTTAAGAAATCATGGAACAGCCTCTATAAACCAAATTAATGTGTCACATGAAGTACTAACGTTTACAAGAATATGATTCCAGGGCCAAATTTGGGTTCTACTCAACCCAATGAGAGTTTTGCCATGGCCTTTATTGGAATCAGGATTTGACTTTTAATTAAAATGAAATAAGACTGAACTACTAAAACAAGCATAATTACTGTAAAAGATCGTAGTGTTTAAGACAGGTGATCATGGTATTTTTTAGGTAAGGCTAAACACCGTACTGACTTTTTGGAGGGCAGAGAGTTCATGCAATCTTTCTGCATAATTAGGTTAAATCTTACTACTTTTTTTTTTTTTTTTTGCAAATTTTCAGATCACCTTTATGTCCAGTTGAATTGCAATGATGGGGAGAAACTAGAGATCTGTTCCATCTTTTCATTTTCAAACACACGTATTGCCATGATGAAACTTACCATTTTTCCTGGGGGTTTCTTCTGGCAATTAGTCAGTTTCTGGAGGGTACTTTACCTCTCACCCCATGGGTAGTATTTCTCAGTCCTCTCTCAAACTCCCATTAAAATCCATGGGAGTTGAATGAAACATGAACTGAGCAAGGGCCTAAAGTCTGACCCCACAACAGTAAGGAGTTCATCTTTTGTCCTTTGAATCTGAGTTTGCTTTGTCTTCCAGAAAGCTGCCCTTGAGTGCACCACAGTGGGCTGGGGAACATGTGTGATTGTTGGAGTGGCTATGGGTGAACAATCAATCCCTGTTTCTCCAATGCAGCTGATAATGGGGAAGAAAATAAATGCCACTTTCTTTGGAGGTGAGTTTTCCACATCGTTTAGCTATAAGGAAGGGCTTAGGGTGGAAGAATAGTTACATCCCTCTCATGTGAGGTGGGGAAATATAAACAAAAATAAATCCAATTTAAAAAAAAAAAGTCAATCCAAAATTGCACAATCTTGCCCCTTCTTCAGACAAGCCAAGCCAAGCTATTTGCGGTCTTATATTTTTATTGGAAAAACTATGTTTCCATACACAAGAGACATTTCACAAGGGGAAAATGGGGAGGGGAGGAGAGGTATCTGGAGCGGCTGAATTCTTTGAAAGTTAATAATTCCAAATATCGCAAGCCCAAAGCTAGTATATTCACCCGACCTCTTCATATAGACATGAATCACTGTAATTGTTTTCATTGGAAAGGATTGGAATTCCTGGTCTGTAGGGAGCACTTCACCTCCGGGGCTTCAATCACTACATCAGCAACCTACTGAACCTTCGATCAAGTTCATGGCCCTAACCTTCAAAGACTTCCACGAGCAGATCTATCTGACAAACTGCATCTTCCTCCACAACAAAGATTTTTCATGATAGAAGAAGAAAAAAAAAAAAAAAGCTGAGGAGCACAGTTATTCATAAGAGTCAGACTCACAAGAACTAGAGATCACGCTCTCTCAGCAGCCAGCCCAGTACTGTGGAACACAATTCCTGAAAGGGTCAGGATGATCATGGAACTGTCAATCTCTGAGGAGGCCACACCTCCCGGCCGCTACGTCTTGAGGGGAGGCTTCACCTATAGAGGGGAAATTAGCAGTTTCTGGGCAGCTTCAGCCTAGCTGGGCAATCCCCAAAGCCCTGGGCCCCAACCCTCAGGTGGGGCAAGCAAGCAGTCTGTGGCCCGGACCCGCAATCTGGGCGGGGGTAGGCACAATAAGCAGGCTCTAGCCCGGTCAGGGCGAGCCAGCAGTCTATAGCCCAGGCCCTAAATCATTTTTACTACTAAGAAAAAAGAAACAAAGAACTAAGCCAATCAAATTTTGGAAGAATATACAATTACTTGGTAATTTTATTTTTTATAAAATGAGTGGTAACAGCAGACATGGAAGATAAATTAGCATTTAATTTAACTTGTATAGCAAATTCCCTTAGTGGCATCTGTACCCAACCAGCCTCAATATTTCTGTGTAGGATGCCAAGAACAAATGGGCTCAATACAGACTGCAATTCCTGGGAAAGGATTATGATGAAGAGTTTATAGAAATGCTTTATGGTCAAATGTATGTATTAAGGTCCTTATCTTGCAACTGGCTCCTCAGATTCTAAATATTATATATATTATTTAAAACAAAAGCAAAAAACTGGCATAGGTGGTTTATGATTCAAATTTATTGAAGTATTGTTGGTGATAATCTTGGATACCATGACAAATAGCTTATTAATCTTCAGAAAGTAACGAGGTAACTAAAAAAAAATTAGCACGCTAAACATTCTCTTTGATACTACTGAAGTCATTTGAGCTGTTGTCATACCAAGCAATTTGCAGCGAATACATTTGACAAAAATTAATTGGAGGTATTAAAACTTACCTGATTATTTCTAAATCAGTGATTCCCTGACCAATACTACATTCTTTATGAAGAGCTATGAGATTCTGATTGTGCGCCTCTGGTTATTTCCACTGTTTATAAAAGATCTAACCAAAGTTTGTCCCAATGACAACCAAAAGTTTCAACAGGACAGATCTGCCATTTAGCTAATGATCCTTCTGCTGTTCTCCTTTTGTTCAGCACAAATCCAATGAAATCAATGAACTAATAGGACATATGTTATGATATGTTAGTCAATGCAGCAAGTATATTTCACCTGGATCCGCATGGAATGTTCAGCAACAAGTAACCAGGCAACAGATTGTTATAATTCAGTGACATTATTATACTGATATGATACATTCATAATTCAGGTTTAAAATAATTCATTTTTGTTACATCTATATGTGGCAGACAAGACAAGAAAAGCAGCAGAAAGGACAATGTGAATATTGGTTTGAAACCTCAAGCAATTAAGCAGATATGTGAAAATTATCTATTCTGGCAAGAGCCTATATTCCTGAACCAAAATTCTCTTTTTTATTACTTAGTTATGGAAATACAGCCTGTTTAATTTGGGGGGTTATGTGCTTTGTTGCAGGTTGGAAGAGCGTAGATTCTGTACCAAAGCTGGTATCTGATTATATGGCAAAGAAATTCAATCTGGATGCCTTAGTGACATACACTCTGCCTTTCAACAAAATCAATGATGCTTTTGATCTTATGTATGAGGGGAAGAGGTAGGTTGTTTTCAAGAAATTAAATCAGCCTTTACTCTGCTGATATAGCACCTTTAAAACAAAAAAATCATTTAAAAAAACCAAACAAACCACCAAAAACCTTATTCCTGCTACTCACTTAGCAAAGCACAACTGATTGGATGATCAGACGATATTTTCAAGGGGCTCCCACAGTTTCCTAGTCAGCCTAGTCTACAGAGGAGGACTGAGGGAATAGGAAATCTACATTTGAACAAAATGCTTTCTTATAAACAAAACTAAAATAGCATCAGCAACAAGCAAACAAACTTTTTTTTTAAAAGCTTTTAAGCTACACTTTTGCTGGAAATATTTATATTTATTCCTAAAATATATACTGACTATATTGATAGCATAGCAGTGCGTTCAACTTGTGTAATTTGAAGGGTGCATGTGAGGGGACACTTTAGAAGGGCCAAAGCCACTGGAAAATGTTTGAAAATATTTGCCATCATCTGATACAATCTAGCCTATTGGAAAAGCCAAAAGTTTGTCTTGCCAAGTATTTTAGTGACATTCCTCCACAGAGTTATGTTATTTGTGGCACAGATAGGTTTAGCAAAGAGCAGATGACTCCATCCAAGACAGGGAAACTAGCCCAAATTTCCCTTTACTGTGGTGACAATTTTAAGAGGGACCCCAAAGATCCCCAGTACCCCATCACTACAGTAACATCTGAATCCTAGCACTTCACGCTCCCAGAACAAGAACACTTCTGCTAAGTTGGTTAACCACTGACCAAGGTGGGGAATGGCTGAGGCTTTAAACTGAAGCAGCGATGGAAGGTAAAAAGTGAGCATTGTCCATATGCAGATGCTATGTAAAAATGTTAAATAAAAAGTTATAAACAAACAATACTAATATTTTTTTTTTATTTTCTGTTTGCAGCAACAGAACCATCTTGGTTTTCTAAGGATTCAGCTTAAATTTTTGCAGACTCCCATATGAATTTGAGCCTTATCCTCAACCTGCCTCAATGCTTAACGATTCAATTATCTTTTCTTTACATATTCAGGAAAGTACTTATGTTCAGTACATGACAACATGGAATAGGTAGTAACTAAAAGTCACAATAGACAGTAGCTATAAACACACAGACATATGTGTTGTGGAAATGTATGATAGCACTGCATAACATTTGTATGTGGATGTGCATAAAGTGGGTTACTTTAATGCAACATGCTTTTTTGCTAATGCTGCTATCTGTTACTTTTGATTTGTATACAGCATCTAATCTCATGAAATAATTAACTATGTAAAATGTGTGTCCTATTTTTATGCCAAGAGTTTTTATTCCATCACATTTTTGTTCGTGTCGTCTTGCAAAAGGCTAAAAACAGCCTCAAAGTGACAAAGGGTTAGATCCACAAAGGGATGAGCATTGTAAAGCCCAAATTTTGAGTGCCCTGCCACCCACTGGAGTCTTCAGCCCGGAGTCAGGCACACAGGTTCCTACACAATGCACGGGGAGAGTTAGGTGCCTAAGAAAGGGATTCACAGAAGCCAGCATGCCAAGCAGGGAACTGCTTAAGCTAGCCAGTAGGAAATGTTGAGAAGAAGGGTGTAACCTAAGCCCCCCATCTCACGGGAAGTTAGACACCTAACTCCACTACTAGGGATTCACAGCCATGATCCTTCTTCTGGAATTGAATGCCTAAGCCAGGTCAGGAGGAAAAGGAAAAAACCCAGAGAGTGAGAGACAGACACCCCCACTCTATTATAGCCAATAACCCAGTGGTTAGTGCACTCATCTGAGATGTGGGAGGCCTGTTTTCAAATCTCTTTGTCTGCCTGATTTGGAGCAGCGACTTGAACGTGGGTCTCCCATGTGACAGCAGAGTGCCATAACCACTGGGCTATTAGGCAATCTGGGGTAGAGCTCTCAATCTCTCCTGTTGAAGTTTTGTTCCACTGTGTATAAATAATTAATTCTTCATTGGTAAGGACTGGACTCTTGGCCTCCCACTTGAGTTTTCCAATCACTGGGCTATAGAGTCATTCTCACTCTCTCTGTAGCCCAATGAATAGTTAATTTATTCAAAGTGGAACAGCTTCAAGAAGAGGGACTGAGAGACACACAGCCCAGAATACATTCTTCTGGGAGGTGAGAAATCTAAATAAAAGTCTCTGTTCCAAATCAGGGATTCAAACCTGGGTCTCCCACATCCCAGATGAGTCTCCTCGACTTTTCAATATTTGTAGGACTGGGTTTTTCAGAGTCTGTCTACAGCAGTCATTCTCGTATGTGTACCTCTGGGGGTACGCAGAGGTCTTCCGGGGATACGTCAACTCATCTAGATATTTGCCAAGTTTTACAACAGGCTACATGAAAAGCACTAGTGAAGTCAGTACAAAGTAAAATTTCATACAGACAATGACTTGTTTATACTGCTTTATATACACACTATACACTGAAATGTAAGTACAATTTTATATTCCAATTGATTTACTTTATAATTATATGGTAAAAATGAGAAAGTAAACAGTCTTTCAGTATTAGTGCACTGTGACACTTGTATTTTTAAGTCTGATTTTGAAAGCAACTAGTTTTTAAGTGAGACGAAACTTGGAGTACAGAAGACAAATCAGACTCTTAAAAGGGGTACAGTAGTCTGGAAAGATTGAGAGCCACTGGTCTACAGTACCGCCAATCTCTGGAGATCAAAAATCATTAGTCAGATTCCAAAAAATCATGGAATTGGCCCAAAAATCATGAGTTGGGTATTTTTTTTTTTTTTTTTTTTTAAAGATGATATTGTAATTTTTGGTCTGTCTTTTGGTTTTTTAGCTCTCCCTGCCCATCCCCAATTAGGGCTTGCCTTCATGGGGAAAAAGCCCACAACAGGTAGTGTGCAATAGCTATCGTTGAACAACTCTTTGGCACTAGCCCCTCATGTGGATGGTCTTATTCCGCACTAAGAGTGCCTTTATGCAGTTCTGGTTAATAGGTTAATCCACTTCCAAAGAATTTAAAAGTGGATTTAAATTCACACCCTCGCCATTTCACACTAACTTCCCCATGTAGACAAGCTCTTCGTGATGAGGGACATCACATATGGTGCTGCACAAAACTTCACTTCTCCCAAAAAGTCAGTTGCTACTGCCACCTCCTTTCCCCCAAAAATCAATTAGTGCCCACCCCTGCTAGTGCCCCTGACACTATCACTCTCCTGCAGGAAGCCCTCAGTCAGACCCCTGAAAATCCTTTTCTTAGTATCAGGGAATTTCCTCTGCCCACATATGGCCTACTCCCACAGGGAAACCCCAACCTGCTGAGGAGGGGGAGAGTAGGTATTTATCAGGGTTGGGAGCAGGGTGGCTCAGGGCAATGGGAGGAAGGGGATGAAATTAAGGGGCCAGGTCAGTGAGACAGAAGGGAGATGAAGGAAGGACTGGAGAAGCAGCAGCACTAGGGACTCAGGAAGAAGGTGGGTTTTGGGGACGGGGCCACGTACCAGGTGTGTGCTGGGGCCAGGAAGCAGCACAATGGAGAGATGGGAGCTGGGAGCCGAGAGTAGGGTGGGTTGGGGAAAGGGAGGGGAGAAGTCAGGGATGCAGATACCTGAGGCCGGGAATAGAGAGCAGGCAGCTGCTAGGAACAGGGAGTCAGGCGGCTGCTGGAAGCAGGAAGGTAGTGCGTGTAGTCACCATCTCCAAAATGATTGCACAGGTGCAGGAGCGCTTTGCACCATCATGAGAGCTCTTGCAGCAGGGGGGCACAATCATGTGACTCATGGCAAATTCATGAGGGTTGGCAGTCATGTGTCTACGTGGGAAAGCTACACCAGTATAAACTAAGGTGTGCATTTAAACCAACACTGTCATACCAGTATAACCGCCTGTGCGGACACTCGTATTCCAGTGTAAGAGGACTATTTTTGGTTTAGCTTGTATTACTTGGTAAACTGTTCAAACAAAACCAGAAAAGCCACTCTTACTCTGAAACAAGACTGTCCACACGAGGGTTTATACTGGTATAACTATATTGGTTTAACTTTACCAGTTTAATTATACTGGTTTAACTGGTAAAAGTCCCTATTTAGGCAAGTCCCCAGTGAGAGTTAGAGGAAATATCAGGACCTCACTTTATGATGAATGTTTAAATAACATCAAAGGCACTGATACTGCAAATGCTATGTACATCCTTAATTCTACACCAGTGCAGAGACACTGGAAGTAGAGGTGTTCGGGACGCAGCATCACCCTTGGCTTGAAGTAATAACAGCAGCTGAAGACAGGGCTTCCATCATATACAGCGTTCACAGTTTTGTTAGCTTTCAGTATCCCCACTATAAAAATTGCTCCAATACTCAAGCCCCCGTACCAGTGAGTAATTCTGATGAATTATTCAGGGCCATTGAATTATCCATTTCCCATTTAAGCATGTGCATAAGTTCCCCTGGGATCAGGGCCTAAAATGTTAACACACACATTAACATCATATCTCTGTGTTATAAATAAATTAACTCTAAAATCCATACCATTGAGTATTATTGTCAAGTAAATTTGCAAATTTGACTGAATCTAGCCATTTTTGTTTTATTTAACTCCATATCATAAAAGTAACAACTATCTAAAACTAGATAAAAATAAATATTACAAATTAACACCAGTCTTTGTCACTGGACTTTATCACTAAGTTTTACAAATTTTTTTTTTAAACTTTTGAGTTTTAAAAATTGTACAAGTGCTCCTGTGCAGAAACATTTTGCAATTAAGTTAACATTTTCACACAAGTTATCATGGTGCCATCTAGTGTTCATTTTATTTTATTTTCTCTCTGGTACAATTTATTTGTTTCCAGTAGATTTATCTAATTACCAGCATCTTGTGTGTGCATGCGCGCACGCGTGTGTGTAAAAAATATGAAACTCCCTACTCCTCTCCTTCTGAGCTAATAGGAGTTTTGCTCACCTTTCATCAACTAAAATAATAAGTTATGGGGAAATACTCTAGCTTTCCTTGTCACCTTCAAACATGATCCACAAAACACTGATTTCCATCTCAAACAAATACCAAAAAGCAATACGCATCCCAGCTTCATGCAATTCTAATGCAAAACTTTAAAAGAGACCTTGTATTCTCTTGTATCAAGAGATCACACACCTAACTGTCACACAGTGCATTCATTTGGAAATGTATTCTGCTTTACATTACTGAAATCACAGCTAAGGTTTTCCCTTTGAAACCAAAAATTTCAATACCAATTTCAATAACATTTTCCATAATTTTTTTGATAAAAATTTTGTTTTAAAATCCATTAAAAATTGTGAAAAACCTCAGTGTGGGTCAATTTAGTACACTTCCTTAAAACATTTCAAAAATTATTTTCATTTTGAAGATTGAAAAATGAAAACCTATCAGCTCTACTCAACAGAAATAAATAAATAATATTTATACCTTCTAATTTTTCAAAGTGCTATACAAACGTTGTCCTCCCCACTTCTCTAAACAGTAAATTGATGCAAGAGAGTTGAAATTATAATTCAGGAGTTCCTGGTTCTCAACCCAGTTCACTGCAGTAGATCACACTGCTGCTCCATTAAAATGCAGACCCCAGTTATGCAAGTAATCTGTTACACAAGGACTGCTGCGTTCACACATAGCCTCACTGAAATCAATGGGGCTTCACTAGGGTCCACTTGCATGCAACAACTTGCTAGATGAGAATCACAGTTGGCGAAAAGGATAAAGTCTCGGACTATTTATCTCCCTTCCCACTCCCCCCAAAAAATCATTTTCTAAGGAAGGAGTCGTTGCTGGTAATGCCGTATAAGAATAATGGAGAGTCTGACGGTCTCCTTTTGGTGTAGTTTGAAGCCTGGCCATGTACCTTGATGAGAGCTTACCCATTGCCCAGCTGAGGAGTTTCAGATGCTCCTTGTCTTCCCACCAATAGACAAAGGATAAGCGTTTTTTCATCTCCAGCTCTAACCAGGCAGAGCTTACTGAGATACAGAACAAGACCTTAAGAAAACTGAGTCTGGAGGCCCAATAAGAAATACGAAGGTGAAGAAGGGCCATCCCACTTTTAAGGCCAGGCATATTATGGCTGTACAGTTTTGCCAAAAAAATCTGAAGAAACTTTTAGCCTGATTCTGGACATTTTTGTTCAAGATGGCCAGAAAGAGCCATTGGGACAGATATGCTGGGATAAATAACATCATCTGGGGGATCCTGCCTTCCTAGGAAATACATAAGTTCTGTCTAGGATGCTTTATCCAATTTGATACTTTCAGTTACTTTAGGACAGCGGTTTTCACAGAGGTCTGAGAAGGATAGGTTGATGTAAATACTCATATATCTAGTACTGCATTTTGGTAGTCAAAAAAGAAACCAGAATAGGGAGAGTAGATCACAGAGTGTATTTGGGGGGGTAATGGAGGAGAGACAAGGGGGTCCTCTGCTTATCTAATAACTACATAGCCCAGTAAGTCTCTATATGAGGTAAGAATTTGCAGTATGTATATTTTATGTATTTAAAAATTAAAAAATAAAAGAACACCTCAGCTTGCAGCCATGTCTCACGGCCTTGCAGCAATATAAGTTCCCATTTTTGTAGAGGTCATGGGCAAAAAATTATCTTGAGGAGAGATTTAAATAAGGATAGGATAGTGTTCTCTCAGACCAGTTTAGGATAGGCATTATTACATGAATGAAATAATACTTATTTGAGTGGAGAGCAGTTGTGATGTCACAAAAAAGGATTATGGCTTTACGCAGGGGAATAATGCTTGTACGTAGAGGGCCTTGAGAACATCCTGGGCGCCTTCCCCCTTTGGGTGCATGTAAAGATGTACGTCTGAGTTGTAGTCCAGGCAACCTCGTTCCACATCCAGGGTGAGCCCATGATCTCACTCAAGGAAGATCAGGCGTACCAGCACCTGGGCATGCCTACAGGTTTCTGCGTCCGGCAGACTCCAAAGGACACCATCAAGGAGATCCTACAGGATGCCACCAAGATTGACACCTCCCTGCTGATGCCCTGGCAAAAGATCAATGCCCTAAACACCTTCCTGATCCCCCGCATCTCATTCGTCCTGCAAGGTTCAGCCGTGGCAAAGGTGCCCCTCAACAAGGCCGACAGCGCCATCAGGCAGCTGGTGAAGAGGTGGCTGTTCCTCCCCCAGAGGGCCAGCAACAAGTTGACTTACATCGGGCACAGACAAGGAGGTGCCAACGTCCCCCGCATGGGCAACCTCTGCGACATCGCAGTCATCACCGAGGCCTTCTGCCTGCTGACCTGCCCAGACACTACTGTGAAGAACATCACGGCGAACACCTTGGGAGAGGTCGTCAAAAAGCGGATCAGCAGAACCCCCTCCAGCCAAGACATCGCCACCTACCTCAGCGGCTCCCTGGATGGCGAATTTGGATGGGACGGGGGCGACATCACCTCACTCTGGACCCGCGCTCGCAACGCTACACGGCACCTGGGAAAATGCATCGGCTGCCGCTGGACGTGGTGCGAGGAGCACCAGGAGCTGTCAGTCCTGGTGCCGTGGATCAGAGCCATGGACCACACTATCGTCACCCCTAGTGCCCGGGGCATGCTGGAGAGGTCCCTGCCATCCATGCACTCTACATGGAAGACCTAAAGAAGAAACCTGACCAGGGAAAGACCTTCAAATTGACCAGCAAGTGGGACACCAGCAACCACTTTCTGCCATGGGGCAGTTTCACCTGATTCACAGACTGGCGGTTCATCCACTGGGCCTGACTCAACTGCCTCCTGCTGAACAGGGCCATCCGCCACAGGAACCGGGACAAACGCTGCAGGAAATGCGGGTACAACGACGAAACCTTGCCCCACGTCCTCTGCAGCTGCAAGCCCCACTCCAGAGCCTGGCAGCTGCGGCACAACGCAGTCCAGAGCCGGCTCGTGAAAGCCATCCTGCCTCACTTGGGAAAGGTCACCGTGAACTCCGCCATCCCCAGATCCAACAGCCCGCTGAGTCCGGACATCATCGTCACCAATGAGGACCAGAAGAAGATCGTTATGGTGGACGTCACGGTCCCATTCGAAAACAGGACCCCAGCCTTTCACGCAGCGCGAACTCGTAAGGAGGAGACGTATGGCCCCCGGCTGACGTCCTGAGAGCAAAGGGCTACAAGGTTCAGACCCACACCCTGATCCTCAGAGCCCTGGGCGCTTGGGATCCCCGCAACAAGTGTGTGCTGCAGGCCTGCGGTGTCGGTCGGCGTTACACCCGGCTGATGCGGCGCTTCATGGTGTCTGACACCATCTGGTGGTCGAGAGACATTTACATTGAGCACATCACTGGGCACAGGCAGTTCTGGGATGAGTAAATCGGAGCACCACCGCGAGGAATTTATAGATTAAAGGACTATCTACACCACATAACTGACTCAATGAGGGACAATCCACTATTATGGACATACCTACTCCCCATTAACCGCATCCTATGTAACCCCTGCAATAAGTGACGTTCCCAAATTACTGATCGTGTGTACTGTTAACCGACACACCTTACCCTCCATACAGGATACCACAGATTATGCTTTCATTGGACTCCTGACTCCCAACCAAACTCTGTACCTGCTGATAATCTGTACCTTATGCCTGGATGTCCAGGAACTCTCCGTTTAAACTCTGTACTTGACCATTATTGAAACATGCTCTTTAATAATTTTTTTAAAATCTGATGCACAAACAACTCCGCAACTACACAATAACAACAACGCCGCCGCCCAGGGACAAACTGGGGCGGGGACTAATGGGGGCACGTTTTCCCTCTCCCCAGAAAACTTGTTAGCATCCGGCGGTCCCGCTGACATGACATTTCAAACACAGAGCGAGCTTCACAGGACGCAGACATTGCACCACAGACTCCCCTGCCCTGCACCTCACATTTCAATTCTTACCGGCCTTCGCGTCTCTGTCGCGATGGCTACAAGCCGGCAAAATGGGCAGACCGAGTCTTCATTCAGCATCTCCTTAAGGGGAAGTGGCTGCCTGTTGCCCGGCCCTCAAGAGGCGGTTCCCGCGACAGCGCGCATGCTTTGAGGAGCCAGCCAGCCGAGCGAGCCTGATTATTTACACGCAGAGCTACAGCGGGATACGGAGCGCGGGAACTCATGGCGAGTGGGGTAAGAGGCTCCTCCTAGCCGGCGTGGAACGCTCCCCGGAGGGGTGGAGGGAACGCGAGCTGCCTGCCCTGCCCAGCCAGCGTGGAACGCTCCCCGGGGGTGGAGAGGAACGCGAGCTGCCTGCCCTGCCCAGCCGGCGTGGAACGCTCCCCGGGGGGTGGAGAGGAACACGAGCTGCGGCCCGGCCCAGGCGGCGCTTGTATCCGCCGCGCTCTCAGGCATCTCCGGGGCAGGCTGCTGAGCAGGCAGCGCACGGGGAGGCTGGAGGCTGCAGTGCAGGAGGGTGGCGGGCGGCGGGCTAGCTCGCCAGCGGGGCTCTGGGGCTGCTCCCGTGCGGCCACAGCGCTCTTGCGACCTGTCCTCCCAGGGGGCCTGCTGGAGCTGAGGTTGCACGGCCCTTAGGGCTGCTCACGCTGGAGTTGCCCAGGGTTTAGAGAGGTGCTCCTGGGACCGGAATCTGCTTGTTAGGCCTCAGCTTAAAGCGAAGGGGCCAAATTCAGACCTGTGGTGAGAAGAGGGCCCGAGGCCGTTAACTCCTACGCCAGGCCTGAATGTATTTCTCCGTGATTCTGAGGTGGCAGTTCAAGTGTGGAGGGATGTACATTAAAGCAGCAGAGGGCTTTTCCTCCTGCCGTGCACACAGTGGCTGCTAATGTCCGCTTCCAGCTTGCCCTTGTCAATTTCACAGCTCAGGGAGCAGACTGCTGCTGCAAGCCCATAGAGCAGGTTCCTGCTCCCAGCTGGGAGAGGGGTGAGAAGCCTGTGCTGCTGCTGCTGGTTCCTGGGAGAGGGGTGAGAAGCCTGTGCTGCTGCTGGTGGTTCCTGGGAGCGGGAACCAGCCACCAGGGCTTGCAGCAGCCAGGCTTCACTCTTGGCTGGGAGCTGGGGCATGGGTTATTTAAATAAAGAGAAGTCTTAAAAACATAAAAGTTTTAGAATAGGCTTAGACCTTCCTAATGGACTGTGAACATTCAATGAACAAACATTACACCTCTTACATTTGTAATAAAAAATGCTCACATTCAGTGTGAGAGAATGAATACATTTTCACAGTGTGGAAAAAGCTTAACTGAAAACTTATAAGGTATTTACAGTGTGACAATTCCTCTTGTACTTTGAGCCCTAGAAACTGACTAGATTTCCTGGCAAACTTTCAGGAGTTTATTCAGTCTCCCAAGTGCAGAAGCACCTAATTCTTTGGTTTCTGTGCAGCTGCTTCCATAAAGTGAATATATCACATTTATTATGTGCATACAGACAATAATGCAGAATAAACTAGCCTTAAGTTTGTGAAAAGGGCTGGGGAAGAAGTAGCAAAGGCCTTTTCTACGTGGGGGGAAATTGATTGTCATGGCTATTCCAGTATTATTTAAATATTTTGGAATAGCTCCCCTATGTGAGCACTCAATTCTGGAATATTTACTCCTGTTCACAAAGTAGAGTAATTATTCCAAAATAAAGTCACTTTTATTTCAGAATAGGGGGAGTTATTCTGCAATAGCCATGCCAGTCAGTTTCCCGGTGTAGACAAGGCCTTAAACTCAGCTTCCAAATTCATTAGAACACACCTCTGTGTTCTGTGGCAAGCTATTTCATTTATCCTTTCACTGAAAAAGATGCTGCCCTATGTGATTAAAAAGGAGAATAATTTAGGTTGACAGATGTACTACCAGCATAAGATTTTTTCCATGGGTCCTCAGACAGTGGAGCTGGAGCTCATCAGAGTTTTAAAAAGGGAAATCCAGAATCAGTCCAGATCCTCATTCTCACAGGATCCAATTCTGTTCTTGGTTGCATGGATATAATGCCTACTGATTTCCTCAGCTGGAAGTGCATCTATGTAACTGGAATTGGACCCATGGATTCCAAAATGTTGCTCTTTTCTCAAGAATCTAAGTGCTGTTTATTGTCAAAATGTTTCTATCCTTCTTGGTTGAAAAAATGAGCTTCCCTATGTAAATAAATGCAGTGTGGTTTTAGGGTGAAATTCACCCACGAAGCAGAAGCCTACATAGAGCCTTGGTGTGGGCAGTTCTGCTGGCAAAGTGCATCTCCCATGCATTGTGTAAAGGTTCTCTGTGCTGGCCACACATAATCGGTTGCAGAAAACCCCAATGGGAGCAGGCTGGATGTGGGGCAACACATTGACTTTTATGTGGATGCAAACCCTTGTGCGAGACAAATGACAACTAAATTTTCCAACCTTTGTAATCTTGATTGTGTGTACTGCTGGCACTAGCTACAGAAGAACATTATGTGCCTCACCTAAGTGCTGATTGTTTATTTTAAAATATCACTAGCATTACCTAAACTTTTTCATATGACCCCTCAATTACCACAGTATGTTGTCTTCAAAACAATAAAGAAGAATAAGAATAAAACTTAAATTCCAGATCTTGGTGGTTCTTGTTTAAAAGCAAATGTAGGACCACTCTCCCTTTGTTCTAAAGTCAATTGGAGTTGAGGGTAGGATCTGGCCCATTCATATCTGGGATTATTTCCAAAAATTAGTAGTCTTTCTCATTTGTTCCTTTCAGTGAACAAGAATTATTATAAAGGAACAGTGCAATAACTGTGCCCTTCTTCCTCATTTAGGTTATTAAATGCAAGGCTTCTGTTGCCTGGGAGGCAGGCAAACCACTCTCTATAGAAGAGGTAGAGGTTGCACCACCAAAAGCACATGAAGTTCGTATTAAGGTAATTTATG
The DNA here is from genome assembly GCF_026122565.2 of Emydura macquarii macquarii. NCBI lineage: Eukaryota > Metazoa > Chordata > Testudines > Chelidae > Emydura > Emydura macquarii. The sequence continues at coordinate 31,073,968 of NW_027131927.1, read as the reverse complement.
CAAATGTTTATTGCCTGCTTTTCACTTTGTACTTTGGGAGACCAAATAAATCAAGCTGAATAATTTGTTTTCCCACAGAGAAAAGAATGTTGACTTTATAGTGCTAGTGTTATCTGTTTGTTTGACACCTAAGAAAAATTCTAAAGAAAATGATGGTGTCTGGATTTTGAGTTGTGGCATAAAATGAAATTGCCGCTGGTCTGAGACCTAACACTTACTTTGGTCCTGGGATAAAGCCTAAATAACACAGCTAGTCTCTGGGATCAGTGGTCGTTTTAAAGACCACAAACCATCTGAACTAGAAATATATGCTTTATCCCAATGGAAAACTGACCTTTCTTTTAGTCATTACATTTTTCAAATTGCATGAGACATTCAGTGCTAGCCATTTCAGGTCTTAATTTATCAGGCCTTAAACTCATCTCTGTGATTAGCATCTTGCACTCTCCAGATCTTCACTTCTAATTCTAACAAGACTTTTTAATAGCCATTATCTCCCAAACTAATATATATATTAGGATGCAACATGCCTCTGTGCAGGGGGTCCACATGAGGTCCACTGTGCTGTATTAAGGTCTTATATTGGATTTATGTGATGCTTATGATGTTATGTGGACCTTCTGTATAAGATGATTTTTTTCCACTGTTGGAGATTTACTTGATCCCGTTTGAAATCTGGGATACCATGTTGTTTTCAAATGGCATAGAGCACTGATTTTAGCAGACTGCCAATTTCATGTCAGAATTGAACTGAAATGATGAAAAACAAGAAGAGATCAAAGCAATGTGATTATTTTTTCAGGTCTAATATCTCTTGTGACTTGCCAGCGCTAAAAACATTTTGGTTGAACTACTACAAAAGTCTTCAGAATCCGTGAATTCATCCTAGCACTAGGCTTGGATTACTGACCAGGAAAAATATTTCAATATCAGTTATGTCTTTAGAGTCTCCTTCATTACCTCTAGGATATTTCCAATTATTATAATATTCCTGTAGGTTGTTGCCACTGCTGTCTGTCACACAGATGCCTATACACTGAGCGGGGCAGATCCCGAGGGGTGTTTCCCGGTGATCTTGGGTCATGAAGGAGCAGGAATTGTGGAGAGTGTTGGGGAAGGAGTAACTAAATTAAAACCAGGTAGGAAAACATTGGGCACTTTACAAGTGCTTTTTCTAGTTTCTTGTGGAAATCTCACATCACTAGAATAAATTGCTCAGACTTGTCCACGTAAAAGCAAAGCTGATGAGTTGCTGTGATGTTTTTGTTGGGCTATACCTGCCTAAAATTTTCCTTCATGTGAGTGGTCCAATACTAGCCAAACAGATGTGCTCTTGGTTTACTGTTCAGAAGAGAATCTGAATTGTTATTACAGGATTATTATGTAAAACTATATGAAGAAACTATCTGAATTCAGTTTGTGTCTTAAAAGTATCAGTTGTTTGTAACCAATTGAACAATTAAAGATAACAGCTGTCTAAATATGCTGTTTTTTCAAGCTAGATTTTACATCTTTGTTCCTGTTTGTTCTGGAACATTTGTTCTTCATGTTTAATTTTAAATGGAAATTGTTTACTCGAGACATCAGATGAATCAGGTTTTTTATACAGTGCACTTTACAAAACATATTTTGTCATTCTATATTTGTAAGCATTTAAGAGACTTTAAATGCACAAATAAGACTGTGCATGAATTAAATTTCATGGCATTTGACAGCTACATTTGACCACATACCAAATGTGTGTGTGTTCTGGCATACTGTCCTTTCAGCCTTTAAACAGCTAGCCACATGAAATGTTTCTCTCGTGTTCTCTAGGTGACACAGTCATCCCACTATACATCCCACAATGTGGAGAATGCAAGTTCTGTTTGAACCCTAAAACTAATCTCTGCCAAAAGATAAGGTTGGTGCCTTTTTTTCTTTATACACACAGAACAATAATTGTCCAGTATACACTCACTTAATGTAACAAAGTGAACTGAATTTGTATCAAATTGTCTTGACTTCATATACAATATGATTAAATGCAGAGCAAGGTCACTTAATTGGAAAGATGCATGTTTTAGTTTGTTATGCAATACCCCCTTCCCACCTCCCCCCTTTCGAGACTTAGTAGTAGTTTTTTGTTTCCTTTTCTAGTCTTACTTAAATTCACTTCTTTGTGCATGGATGTGATGCTACACCATGAATATTGTCATTTGTTAGGGTATTTAGTCACGAGGCTGTATTCAAAATTCTGTTATTCAAATGGTAGCTTATAGTAGAAAATTATTGCCCTTTGAATGGGGGGGGGAGACTCCATGTGGTCAATATCTTCAACCCAAGAAACAGTAGTTTTCCCTTTATAAACAAGAACCATAGCTTGTGTTTTCTACCCTGTCTTTGTCCTAAATGTGATGCACTTCAGTTAGCCTTTGCTAAGGTGTCGTGAGTTTAAATCTTTGTCACATGAGCCACTCAACAGCGCTCTAGCAGTAATGGTGGCTACCATTTTAGGAGACCCAGCTTAAATAGCAAGTAAACACTAGCATGACCTCAGTTTCCATTCACGCATACTACAAAACCGCTATGCAGTCTGATGCGATTGGCAGAGGCTGCCCAGCAGAGACCTTGGGGTGTATCTACACTGCAGTCGCAGGATGTGAGCTAGCTAGATTAAGACTAGCTAGAGAACTGGTAGCAGTGAAGCCACAGCAGTCTGTGGTTCTGCGCAGGCTGTACAAGCCTGCCCAGAACCCAGGGTAATAACTTGGGTGGCTACCCCATGCGGAAGCCTGTGCTGCCTCCGCTTCTCTGCTCCAATACCCAACCTAGCTAGATTAAAGCTAGTTCAGGTCTGACTGCACAAACTGCAAATCAGATCCCATGATTGTAGCGTGGGCAAACCCTAGAACGAAAAGAACAGAGGACGCAGTGGAGCAGGAGTGGGGTATGTTGGCAAAAGCATTGGTTTGTAGCCATTATGCAGTTTCCTTAATGTCTGTGTCAGAGTGCTATTGGATCCTGTTTCATCAAAGCACTTTAAGTGCTTAAGGCCCAGTGACTTCAGTGGGACTTAAGCATGTTCTTAAGTACTTTGATGAATTGAGGCCTTGGAGCTTGATCGAAAGCCTGTTAAAGTCAACAAAGAGTAAAAATTTTGAAAACTGTTAACTTTCATGAACTCAAGATTTACTTAAAGAGACTACTGGCCCATTGTAGTCTAAGTGTAATCATGGAACTAACTCTTCATGCACTGTTCAGAAACTACCATTTTGTTGTTTTCACCACATCACTTCCTAGACTCCCCTATAACTTTCTGTGACATTATAATCAATATTTGTTGTATTGTGGGTTGGTGTTTTTTTTTTTTTTTTTTTTTTAAGAGTTACCCAAGGAAAAGGACTGATGCCTGATGGTACAAGCAGGTTAACCTGCAAAGGGAAGCAGATTTACCACTTCATGGGGACCAGCACCTTCTCTGAATACACCGTTGTGGCTGATATCTCTGTGGCTAAAATAGATCCTAAAGCTCCTTTGGATAAAGTTTGCCTGTTGGGCTGTGGAATTTCAACAGGCTACGGCGCTGTCATCAACACTGCCAAGGTATGGGCTCTAGATGATCGCTGTCTCTTCCCTGTAGTTGTGGCTAATGACATTTAAACTGGAGGTCAAGTATTGTAACAAAAATCTGTTAGGGCTGGGCTTGGAGAAAGTAAGACCAGAGCAGCTACTGAATGGGTGGAGGGTGAGGGGACATGTACTTCCTTCCTCTTTCTCTGCCAAATTTGAAAGGGAGCCAGACCTAGTAGGAAACAGAGACTGACCTGGGCTTCCACCTGTTTTAGCCTCAGCAGATGGAGTCAGTTGAATGCAGATCAAAATCCCTGTTCCTCTTTCTCCCTGCTTCCTTCGTGCAGTGGGATAGAGAAGGGATGTCTTGACGGATGAAAGTGGATGTAGAGAGTAGCCACCATGAACAGTTCAGGGATTTGTTAGTGGGTGGATATTACAGTTTGGTGGAGGTTAACTTAGAGTAAGGATAGACTAGTACATATTGACAACATTGCAAAGCTGCTTTAAATATCCCCTTTGATAAAGTGATCTCTGCTTCCACCTGCTCTGTGCCATCCCATTATGTGTCAAGTTCTCCCTCTTCATGTGGGTAAACTTCCCACTCTTCTAGTGGAGATCCAAAGCCATTGCCCACCTTTTGGACAAGGTGGAAGAGCAGCCATTTACAGCACTTCATAAACAATTCATACACAAGAAAAATCTCTAGTGTAGTCCCCTACGTCCAAACTTCCAGCTCTGGATTTTTATTCTCTATTTTTCTTACTGTATAGATAACTGTATAGATACTGTATAGGTATTTCCCAAACAAGTGGAAGGGTGTGTTTTTCTTTCCTCCCTCCTCAACAGATTTCTCTTGCTCTGTTAGGTGGAACCCGGTTCTACCTGTGCCATCTTTGGTTTGGGAGGAGTTGGGCTGGCAGTTATTATGGGCTGTAAAGTGGCTGGAGCTTCCCGGATCATCGGCGTTGATCTCAACAAAGATAAATTTGCCAAGGCTAAAGAGTTTGGCGCCACTGAGTGCATCAACCCTCAGGACTTTAAGAAGCCCATACAGGAGGTGCTGGTTGAGCTGACTGATGGTGGAGTGGACTACTCTTTTGAGTGCATTGGCAATGTTGGTGTCATGGTAAGTGTGCGCATGGCAGTACTGATGGGGAAGGGAAGTTTAACTGCAACTTGGAATAGTTAATTACCTTAAAAGGAAGACAAGCCCCTTTCTATTTACGAGGGAACATTCTATCATTTTGCTATTGAGAGTAGCTGGATAATTCTTATACAATAGACTAAAAGGGTCCATTTCAACTAATCCTAATTATAAAATGAAAGACAACTCCATTGCTTAGGTGGAAAACATCTCCTTTATGTTCTAAAATATAATTATGGAAGAAAATTTGTCATGTAAACTGAAAAACAAAATATCAGCAAATAGAATCCCTGTGATTTCACTTCTTCACCTTTCCTCTCAAATTACAAACGTAATACCTTAATTACAGAATTGCTAGGCTGAATGTTTTACTAATTCTTTCATTACAGTGTAGACCAGGTTGTTCTTTCAAAGTCCAACCCCGCTTCCATTGAAATAAATAGAAAGATTCTATTTGACACCACGTGAGAGACGGAATGCACCTGAAGTGTTTTAAAAACAAAAAAATTTGTGACGCAAGGTGTTGGAATATTAGCCTTTTTACAGAAGTGTCTTCTACCAATTAAATTATATATACTTGTCAGAATTTGTTCTGACTACGTACAGCATCACTGACATCTGCTCTCAGTAATGTTAAATGGTGAAATCTGTTCAGCTACATATAAATAGATGTGTCTTAACAGGGATTAACTTTGTTCTTTCTGTCTGAAGAGGGCTGCCTTGGAAGCCTGCCACAAAGGCTGGGGAGTCAGCGTGATAGTTGGAGTAGCTGCTGCCGGTCAAGAGATTTCTACCCGTCCCTTCCAACTAGTAACTGGTCGTACGTGGAAAGGGACTGCCTTTGGAGGTAACTTTTCTGGCCCAGTGGCGATCTTTCTTATTTGCTAAAAGAGAGAGAAAGTACTGTCTCCCTTTTTATTTTTGCAAGAAACTGGTTCCTATCCAGACATTCTTAGAGAATGTTATACTGGCTTCTAAAATATAACCTTTTATAAATAACTATCTCCATAGAGAAGCTATGAATAATCATCTTTCTGTTGCACATTATACATTTAAAATGCAAAAAGTAGCCATAATGGGAGTCTTTCTCCTGTGTAGTTCTATAGATGTATTATAGTTGAGTTGACGAACTGTCACTTGAAGTCTTGAGCAATAACAAGAAGAGCTGCTCACCTGGGAAATGGGGAATAAAGTAAACATGTTTGTGTAAGTAACTGCACTGTTTAAATCACTGAGCAAATGGAATTACTGGGCTCTGATGCTCATTCAAACCTCGGGGTGGTAGTTTAGACAGTAAAATGGGAGCCTTTAAGAAGAAACTATTTAAAGTACAGGAAGCAGATCTGGCCTCTCACCTGTCAGAACAGAAATGTCAACTTTCCCATAATTCCTTATTATCCAACCTCTTGGTAGACATAACTCAGGAACGAAGAGCTGCTGGCATCCTTACCAGGTGTGTCCAAGCTTGGTATCACTTATATGCAACTGTCTTCCATGCAATACAAAACTGTGCTGTGGTTTGGTTATAAAATACACAAACGTAGACTAGGAAGAGGGTTCAGAGCTGGTTTTCTGAGGTGATCTCAGCTAGACTTTGAATGGAAGTCCATGCAGTGAAAAGTAATATACTACTCTGTTTAGCAAATGAGGCCCTCCATTTTGACTGATCATTTTAGCTGTACTCTTTCATCCTTTACTCCAGTGTTCTTCTACAGCCATCTGGGAATGGATATTATGACATGACCCCAGAATCTTTCACATACCAAGAAAATTGAACTTCAATGACTAATACTAATGTGAGGGGGATATATTTTATCTCCTGCCCCAGCATGGCTTTGAATGTATTGGGTAAAAAATTTGGTGGGGTTGGTTTGTTTGTTTGTTTTTCAGGTTGGAAGAGTGTAGAGAATGTACCGAAGCTGGTGGATGAATACATGTCAAAAAAGATCAAAGTCGATGAATTTGTGACTCACACTCTGCCTTTTGACAAAATTAATGAGGCATTTGAACTGATGCATGCAGGGAAGAGGTAGGGCTTATGTCCATAACGTTGAATAGTTCAGTAAGAGTTTGTAGGTGACTGCTATGTTCCTTCTCTCTATTTACCTGTTGTCCTCACCCCTCATCCCCTATATGCCTTCCCATCAGTTTCAGATAAGGTTTGTGAAATGCTATGTACCAAGTGTGTTCACACACAGCTAGAGCAACTAATTGCCCACACTCAGTTCCATAAGCCTCTGTGTTGGGTGGGTAGAAGTGAAAGGCAAGGAAAAGTATTATGGTGGTTGTCTGAGGAGAGGAGGAAACAAACTGGAGAAAGAGCACTAAAGTCATAAAGGACAAAAATAAAGGGAAAGCTAACTTCAAGCACCAGAATAAAAATAGAGATTGAGAAGGCAATAACAAAAAAAGAACTTAGATATCAAAATTTCTGTTAAACTGAATTCAAAGCAATTAGCAGTATTGCTAACTTAACTGACTTTGTTAAATAGTAGACCTGAATTTCATGTTCCTCTAACTATGTATCTTAAATAATTGGCTGAAAGCTAGGCTACACTCAGTAATAAGTCATCTGATAGTGAGCTGTTTAATGTACAGTTTACATTTATTATTAATGTTCTGGATTCATTCTGTTCTCTTATCTTGTTCACCAATGGCTATGTCCCCCCACTCTAACATGACTGGAGGCAGAACTACAGAACCTTCAGTCACTAGCTATGTGACTTAACCGTGCCCATGTTACCTTTCCAAGAGTTTGTTCTACTAAGGTAAATGGCAAGACGAAGCTGCTGTTTGTAGAGCAAGCCTAAGCTATAGCAGTAAATAAATTCAAAACATTTTTCCTCAGGAAAGGCTAACTAAGGCTCTCATTGAGCTTGGTGCAAACCAGGAAGAAGAAACATGAATGTTACTTACAGATTATGAAATTGCTCGGCTCAGGAGCAATTTTGCCATGTGGTAAATATCAAACGAACTATCACAAAAGCATAATACTCTGTCCGAGACAGGATCTAATCCAGTCATAGTATATCCCTGGCAACCTTTTTGTGAAAGGGATGGTCTGATTCTCTCCCTATAAAGCAAAGACTGGATACACTTATGGATTTTATATACAATTTCTCTTCGCATGTGAAGGAAAAAAGAGCCTGCCCCTAGACACAATGGCAGAAGCCACAGCTGTGATTGAGAGCCTAAGGAGATTTAACTCAAAGAAAGAGGCAACATCCAGTTTCAGCCTCATAAATAGCATTAGGCTTTAGTCTCCAAACTCTGACAGGTTGATAAGGTCCATCTATGCCTGTAAGTCATAGGCCAGACCCCCAGGAAGTCATCTTTGTTCAGGATAAGAAGTGAGTGTCTGGAAATTCAATTAGGAGGAGTTGGAATTAAAGCAATCTGTATGAAATAGCTATCATTCCCCTTAAAAATAGAAGCTGGATTAATAAATGGTCCAAGTCACTTCCTTATTAAGAACATTGATAAATGGAGAAGGAAAAAAATCAATTGGTGGGCATGATAGAAATCAGATAAAGATGCAGTAACATTCTTTTTACTAGTAATTAAATTGTGTTTTCTGAGACTGACAACTGCAAACACTGCATTGCCCACACAAACTTTACCCAAGAATTAACTTGTAGGAAATTAGAGTGAGAACTTATCCAATTTGTAATTATTTAGTGCACTTCTGTGCTCCTAGCTGAGCACCCCTTGAAATTAGAATAGAGCAAGCTGTTTTAAATTCAGGTTGGGAAAGGAAAAAATGCATTTAAAGCCATCCCATTGACCCAATTGACATATGAAGTCACAAATACTGAACATTGATTTTAGAATGTTTGTAGGTCTTTTTATAAATACTCAAAGCTAAACTTAGTTTGGAAGAATGTATTTACATGTTTGAAATGAGGGTTATAAGAGTATAATGTAGAGAATTTGAAGACATTAACCAACATGACTAACCAGTTTTTTGACTTAACAGGTAACTCAGCAGCTTTAAAAAAAAAAAAAAAAAAAAAAAAAAAAAAAGGAAATATTCATTTGAGGGGATGGGAGGCTTGCTTTTAGATAAGGAAGAATTAAGTAACATTTGAGGGATGGGGTGAACATCTTATTATTGATGCATATTTTTGTCTTGTTTTCCCCTTTGTTGAAGCATTCGAAGTGTCCTGAAATTTTAAGGAGGCCAAAGATGGAACCTGCCAGTCTTAGCACTCTGCTATATCTACTAGTCAATGGAACTTCCTGAAGAGGCATAGGATCAGCTGGAGAGAAAATTCAGTTGAGGGGAAAACCCATCTGCTTTAGGATCATAGTCTCTATTAAATCATAGGTCACCTGATCTCAAACTAATGGTAAATGCTAAATCAAGTTTTGTAACTAATGCAGTTGTGGTCACAGAATTAATGTTTTTTTTTCTATACTACAGTTGCTCCTGAATGCTGACAGTGCCTAAATCATTAAAGCTGCTTAAGTTTTTTTTGTAAACACCACTTAACTTTAATTCTGTTAGTCAAATTTCTGTTTTCTTTAAGTCTCAAATAATAGGTGATGGAACACTTACTACCTAATGGTCTGTGGGGTGCAGGTGTGTAGAGAGGAACCCTGTCCCCAAACAAAATTGGAGGGAGAAGAGCCGGCTGCTTCTGCAGCAGCTTCCTAAGCCTTGTGTTTGAGGATCTTCCTGCAGTGCTGATCACCAGTAAAAGTTAAATGTTGCAGTTAAGCTCTCACATGGCAGAGAACACACCCCTGCTGAAAGGAGCATTTTTCACCATTTTATCAGTTCAGAGATATGAGGTTTTCTTCAACCACAGCCAGTGTGTCCTTCTCATTGGAAGCTTAGTTTCTGCAGAGGCTGGGGGTGCCAGTCAAATGCTGCAGCTGATCTAATCCTTCATGTATACACTACCTCTCATAGGACAGTCTAAGGAGAAGATGTGAGCAAATTTCTGCCCTGACTTAACTGCTGGGGAAACTCTTGAGGGCAGGGGGTGATTTAAGTCAAAAACCCAACACGCAACCAACCTGTCACCTTAATTCCTGCTACTGTAAACTGTCTCCAAGACTTCATTATGAAAAAACATTAAAACTAGCCTACAGTGTGTGATGTAACAGTAGGAGGCCAGAAGCCACAGCAGTGTGTGCTGTGATTTGTCAGTTCTTACTGTGAGAGGAGGATAATTCACTCCTTGCATCAACAATCCTGAAGGAAAACTGAATAGGGTGTTGGAAGTGATTTTGGGGATTCACTTTCTTCCTCCTGGCCAATAAACTGCTGCCCAAGCAGGAACATATGAGGCAATTTATAAGTAAATCTCATCAAGGCTGGATGAGGTGATAGGAACATTCCATGGTAACTTCAAAAGACTATTTCTGGTTGCTTTACTCCATTTCTCATTGGGTGAATTACATTCTACAGAGCTGGGCATATGCCTTCAGTGCCCATGCTATAGTGTTACTGTTCATCAGCCATCAGCAGTGTAAATAAAGCATGCAGGAGGTCTTCCAGCAATATGTATAAGGGAAATCCTATACTATCATTCCAGACACCTGTGTTTAGATTCACATATTACAGTTCAGTCTGTTTAAAGATGGTTTCACACTGACAAAGTGATTCACTTAGAAGTTAGGCTGTAGTTGTGTTAGATGTAAAGCTTTCTAGGGTCTTGTATCTCTATAATTCTAATGAAAAAAATCATGTAAGGAATGACACAACCTTGTGCAGCGTTTAACCTGCAACTTCACAGTCAGTCATATATATCCTGGTTAAGTCATAAAATCCATAACTTCTAGGATGCACTGCCTTTAATACCACAAAACTTCATGGTGTGAGAAACTGGAATGTGATAGTGGAGAGACCTCTCTTGCCAAGTTGTTGGAAAAAATGAGAAACTGATTTAACTTCAGTTGTATCTTGTAATTATCTGACTCACAGTGGAAACCCAGTTTTTACAATACCTGGACAATTACTGATAGAATTCAACTGAAATGTTTATGGACCCAAACCCCTCCTCCCTCAAAAAAAGGCCTAAAAGCTATATAGTCAACTGTTTTGATTAGTAGACCATTCAGTTAAATGGAGGGTTTGTTTTTTTGCAGTAGCATCTACTTAAGAACTATACAGATAAGGAAAGGATAGGTTATCAAAAGCTTTTCTCCTAATAATGGTGCCCATGAGAGACTAACTCTCAATCATGAAATGGAGCATGTGGAATATTTACCAATTTTAAGAACTTTATGGGACAAATCTGATTCCAAAGAAGAGCAATGCAAGTCCGTAGGTCAAATCATTTCCATAGCAGTCATGTAAGGGATGGAGAGTTCACTCTGCATCTCTTTCTTCCACTTCCCCTTCTAGTCATTCTGGTATTTATTTAGTTTCACACAGTGCATTGTTCTTCAGCAATTTCCAAAATTTGGAAGAGACAATCTAGTATGCATGTGAAAGCAAAACTACAATTGGACACATTTAAAAGTCTACTAGAAACTGGAAAAAATACTGACAAACAGTGGGGGAGAAAACCCAAACTGTTCTGCTCTTCAGACTGATTTGGTACGTGGTGAATAAACCAGGAGGTTTTCCCAACAAAGTTAATTTGAAGTTTGATCTTACTATACAATAAATGTTAATTCAGAGCTAACTGAAATGCTGTCAGTTGTAGTTTAGCTGCAGAATACATGAGATTGTCTGCATTAAAGTTGCATGGGTCAATTTAATCCTGGTGCAAATACTTAACATAGATGTGTTTTAAACATGCTTGTGGCAGTTCAGCACATAGATAAATTACTGGAATTAAGCTACAATGGATTAAGTACATCTACAGTAGGGATTTGGACAAATTCAAACAAACTTGCACATGGTCCAGCCCTCAGGGATGCTATGTCCATTTTATATTATGAAAACAGTTTCTATTAAAAGCAACTGCAACTTTTAATTTATATGCTAAAGTCAAGACCTCCTGTTACGCACGCACAGCACACAGATGCAAAAAAGGCAAGACAATTGTACCCACTCAGGTGTCTGGCACGGTGGGCAAATCTCCAGACTTTTAATCTCCTTAATACATTACATACATGGCACTCAACACAGGTAATTCCACTCAAGTATAGCACTCTGTTTAGTTAAAATCTACCCTCCCCCCCCCACACACACACGTACCATTTCAGGTTATTTTACTGTATCATTAAAAATAATAAAGGTAATGAAAATGTTATCACAATGATACTTTTACAGCAATAAAGGTCTGAGGCACTGTGGAAAGAGAAGACATTTTCTGGCAAGTTTCGTGTTTCGTTATGCCCATGATGGGTCCAGTTCTGTTTAGCACTAACTGCCCTCAAGTTCCATTGGGGCCAATGAGAGGTGAGGACACTCAGTACCTTCAAAGACCAGGTCCCCTATGTGACAAGAAGTCAGACACCTAGTAAAATGTGCACTTTATGCCCATGATTTTATTTGTCTTCATTGGTTTAAGTTTTTCTGGCACTACAGTGTCATAAGGAAAACAGACATTAGGTCTGCAACTGTGGGTGAAATCATTTTCATTACTTATTCAGAAAAGAAAAATCTCAGCAGAGACGCTAAAGATTGAGACGGATGGGGACGGAGGCTAATCAACCCCTATAGTCCTGGAGATGGTATCTTTCAGACCAGGATGGTGGCACACTAGTCAAGAAGCATGGAGAAAGTTGCACTATGCTGCCTACATTATACCTGGTCTGAGGACAGAGGACTTTCGTTTCCCAGGCTGTCAGCCTGGCACCTTTCAAGAGCATGAAATTCACTTAAAACTTGCTTAAAATTAAAGAAAACAACTAATACAGCAGCAGTATCTAAGACATTTCCTCTTCACTCAAACGAGAGCATTCTTTTGAAATATTTTGAAATTTGTCTTGCTGTAATGTCTTTCACTTTGCAATCCCCATCGCCCCATATCTCTAGGGGAGGCCACTCAGTAAAAACACACAGGAGCTTGTAAATCATTTTTGCTTGGTTAATTGGCTCATTTCTTTCCCTGTTCAAGTATGAAATAACAGTTTCACAGTGAACTTTTTGGAGCACCGAACTCTGCCAACCACTGCTCTTCAGAAAGGCAGCTCTGCAGGAAGCAATTTTAGTGATCTTACAGCAGGGAATCAGCCCTAACAATTTCCAGAAAGAGAATAAGTTCCACCAATAACGGGTCATTATGTCTATCACAATTACAGCAGAGGCAATTGACAAAGAGATGGGACAGAACTAAATTTGAAGGTAGATGAGTCTTGGCAACGCGTGGTGCTCTCTCAGTACATATTCCCCCCTCTCTGGTTATAAACAAAGCTCATTGTCTGCAGAAGTAGCTAGGCAGGTCTTTGGAACAAGAAACACTTAAAATCCCAGGTGCCACTCATACACATACAAAGGCAGGGCACACTGAAGAAGTGAGAAAAGACTTGATGCCCAACACATCAAGTCCCCAGTGGGAAAGGAACCTGCACTTTCTAGCTAATACCATGCACATGACAGAAGCAATTGCAGGTCTGACTAGAAGAACGGTGCTAAAGGGGCAACTGAAGAAAAACAAAAATAAAAAAAATACAGTATGAGTGTCGTGGGTAGGAGGGAAACAGAAAATACTTAATACTTCTCTCCTTTTTCAGACGCTGGGTCAGGTTCTTCAAGATATATACCAAATGCTGTATTCCTTTCTTATCTACAGTCAATGAGAACAAAACAAGTGATAAAATCCTCTTCTGTTCTGTACTCTGAATAAAATGCATAGTACAGAGACAAAAGATATCATTCAGATCTGTCCGCTCAGTCTAAACTAACACTGGGACATGAAGTGAGGACGAATGCTGTCCAACCGCCGAGTTAAGATTTCACAGCCAGTATCTGTGATCAAAAGAGTGTGCTCAAACTGGGCAGACCGCTTTCCATCTCTCGTCACTGCAGTCCAGCCATCAGGCCAGGTTTCGTCTTGCCACCCACCTAACAAGATAATCATTTAAAGATTAAAACTGTTCTGAGTCTTCTGTTTTGTCTTTTGTTTTCATATATGAGAAATACAAAAGCATGCAAAGTATGGACAATATTACCATTACATCACTTCTTAAACATATATAATGGTGACTTATAAATATGAATGTGTATTACATATTGAATCAAAATTAAATTTTAAGAAACCTTTTAAAACTTCCAATTTTTGGCATACATTTTCCACTTGGTTTCTATCACTGCCATACCATCCCTGCTGTTAATAATACACAGCAAAACATATGAAAGACCACAAATGAAGATAGATCTTCAAACTCAGTTTTCTTCACTTCAGACATTACAGTCTTTCAGAGCTTATTAAGGGTGTCAACCTCATTTTGAGATGGCAGCAAACTTACCATGGCAGTGAGAGTCCCTGGGCAGGGAGTATAAAGTTGACTAACAAGAGGCAAAATTCTGCAGTCCCAGTCAGACCACGGTGTCTCTCTTTTAGCTAGCCAAGTTCAATATTGCATTTAAACACAATTAAGTAGTATTCTAAAAAAATCAAATGACATTTAGGAAATCTCCTTTCCTCTGCCCATTCACTTACCTCTGCATTCCCCCCAAGACAGGTCACACACTCTACCATACATCCCTGCCCTACCTTTGAGAATCTCTCTTGCCCACATCCCTCTCTCTTCCTCCCAATGAGGATACTCTCCTCCCATCCGATACCACTCCCATCCTGTGTCCTGGAGCAGGGAGAATGGAAAAGCACCTACTCCCCAGAACCTGCTCAGCAGTGCAGCAGAGGGAATGGAGGTATGGATGCTGTTGGGCTCAGCATCAGCAATGACCAGGGAAGGAGTGAGGAAGGAAAAAAGGAGAAGGAGCCCTGCTCCTGCAGTGTTTCGTAGGGAAACGAACCTGGGGAGAAGGGCTGGAAAGGTGCCTCTTCAGAACTTTACCATGTAGAGTGTGATGGAATCCTCACTGGCTGCACAAAGCAGGAAAAGGGAGGGATAGGGGCCAGAGGCCTGTGTCCAGTCAAGAATGTGCTCCCTCAGCAGCTCCACCCACCGTAGCTCCAGCTAGCTCCCTCGCAGCTCGTCAGAACTGCTCCAGCCAGGCAGCTCTGGTTAGGAACCCTTCACAAATTGCAAAGGTAGATGCATGATGGAAGAAACAGCCCTCAAAGCTGAACATGGCCCATGAGCCACTTGTTTGATACCCTTGGTTTAGAGGAAGTCCTAGAACAAGAAATGAAACCCTAGCAAAACCCACATCCTTGCTCTATCCCCTTTCAAGCTCCTGGTCACTTACCTTCACAGATCATTGGTTCAATTGTAAACACATGACCAGGCTTCATCACTCCAACAGCCTTATTTTCTGAAATGAAATTAGAATGTAAATTGTGGTTGAACATCTTTCAAGAGTGATGAACAGAAGATGTAAGGAAGGGTGAATCCCTGTCATGCAGTGTATGCCTGAACTAGGACAGGTGAGGGGGGAAAGTTAGAACAGCGCTGCAGAGCAACCCACTTTCTTCCAGGATATACTTATCTTCCTCACCTCCCTTCCTTCTCAGCCTAGTAGAATTTTTTGTTGTTCTTCTATTTCAGAAAAAGTGCTTGCAATACATTCCTGTCTTTTCTAGGCCTCCACTTTCGCTCCATGACAGCAATAAGCAAACCAAATAGCCAGCACCAAGAAAACCAGTAGCTGAATAACAGAATTGGGAACAGCCATGTGGTAGGCTCTCTCTCATTCACCACAGGTAGGGTCCATTACCTACCCTCACAGCAGTTGCACATTGGCTGAGCTTGCTTATAACACACTTTAAGATCCAAGACTCAAAAACTTATTCTGTAAGTACAAAAATCCAAATTGACAGGCTGTCAAGCCATGTGCATGACTTTAGTATGAGAGGAACAAACGTCAATCAGGTTTATTCATCACTAGCCATGCACTGGCAGGTAACAGACAATTGGACAATACTCACTGGCATAATGTGGCACATTGGGAGCAGTATGGAAAAGCTTATGGATCCCATGCCCACAGTAGCTCCGAACAACTGAAAATCCATTTGCTTGGGCATGTTTCTGAATAATGTTTCCCAGCTCTCTATATCGAACACCAGGTTTTACTGCAAGATAAGACAAAGACCTTTTTAAAAGGAGCCCTCCATCACATTTTTACCATCTACTTAGTACAGGCAAAGGTTCCTATCTGCATCTATCTATATAATAAGATTACTGGATTGTCACTCTGTCTGGGCGTCACTCTAAAACCTAAAATATCTGTAGAGTCTGTGTGAAGCAATGGAAACAGCTACAAGCATGGTTTAGAGCAATATTTGTGTAGAATATCACTAGGTTCAATCATCCCTGGGATTCACGGTCTGTTACCATCCCATTTTTAAGTTCTCATCCATTTTCTTTGATTCTTTTACATACACACGACGTTATGAATTACACCAGTGTGATAGCACAGGCTTTCAGCTACCAATAGCTATATAACAGCCATAGCCAGTATGTCCATCTGCCTTTGTGCACAGCCTCTTGCACCATTTCATGTAATCCAACAGAAACTCAGTATGCAAATGAACTGAGTTTGATGAGCTGGAAGAGGAAACAAAAGGGGGTCTTGTCTTCTGTTGTCTCAGTCTCACACAGAGGAAGACAAATGAGAGAAAGAAGGAAATACCTCCTTCATGAAACAATGATTTTTTCATAAATAGGTGCTCCTGGCTTAAAGAGACATAGTCAGTCTGAAATCTAGTTGATTTCAAATGAAGAGTTCAAACTAGTTTGAGACATAACACCTGCCCCTGAGCTCTCCTGGCAATTTTTGTGGGTTTACAAATCACATTTTTCTATTATTTATTTATATATATATATATATTATATATATAAAGTTCTTTCTCCATTGTTGCTATGTAAAAGATCCCCAAAAATAACAGGAGAAACTGACTGTACACATGGTGCTGTCAGATGCACAAAATAAAAATAGAGAAGAAATGCCTCTCTCTCTCATCTCATCTCAGATGTTAGTTGTAACAGGTAAAAATGTTCTTTCAGGAGTACAATTGTGAATTTGACACTGTGCTTTTCGCAGTCCACAAGAGGCAAAAGGATAAACAAACAAAAATGGTTCGGAATAATTATTTTGAGCATTTTTTAAATAGAGATATTCGATATATATTTCTTGGGGAACAAATTTAATTAGAACTCAGGTTTTCACAAAGCATCCTGTGCTCTGTGTCCGTTTTCTAGATTATAAGCAACTTAAACCAGGGACTCTTATTTATCTTTCAAAGAATCAAATACATGTTTGCATGCCACAAACAACAGTGTCACAGTGGATCAATTCAGAAATAGAGATTATTACAGCTTTTCCTTGTCAATACCCATTCCAAATAAATGATGCAACAACCACTAATAGAAACTAAAATACAGCTTTTTTAAAATGACTGTGTGTTGTACAATGTAAGTGTGTTCTACTAGTAACATTCATTAAGTATGGTTCTGTAACAGTAGTAATGCCCAAGTATTAGTTCAAATATTAGAGTTCTCGAATATAAAAAAAATCAATACAGCATGACACCTTAAACTTCAGCAATCGTACTTACCTGCATCAATTGCTTGCATTAGGCACTCATAAGTTGTCTGAACTAGTCTCCTTGCACCGTCATCAACTTCCCCAACATAAAATGTCTCATTCAGATCCCCATGATAACCATTGCGATATATAGTGATATCCACTGCAAAGACCAAAAAGACAAAACTTCTCACTTCTTGTTTTCCTTAAGGCACAACAGTAATTAAATACAGAGCATTGTCGCAATGCAAGGGTTATAGACCCAAATGCTCATAAATAAGATCAAAAACTCCAGTAACATTAACTTGACCACATTGCCCATATTGTAGATTTTATCGTATGAATTGATAAAAGTGTTGTATAGTTATATGGTTCACATTTAATAAAGGCAGAAGGAAAATACATGTGTGCAATACAGTCATAACCAGCTTATTTCACAGTGCTTGATTTAACAATCTCAAAAGCTGCTGAAACATTATTTTTTTGGTTTAATTTAAATGGCAGAGGGGTATGTTCAACAGACACACCTTAGAATCTCTTCTAGCTCAGCCAGAGTGTCTGAAATTTAAGTAGCTGTGCTATCTACCCATGTTTTAGCCCGTCATAAATAATTTCTACTGTGTATGCTCAGTACATCATTTTTAAACTGTCACCTTTTTGTTAAATCGAAACCCATTTGTTTCCAAATGAAAACAGGCAACAGTTCTTACTGAGCACTAAAAGCAGGTCTTCACTGCAAGGTGAAGGTGTGTTAGTAGCACAAGTAGACACACCCATGACTAGCTTCAATCTAGCAAGCATGGATAACAATGGTATTGAAGATGTAGCAGCACAGGCTTTAATACGGGCTAGCACCGACTACATACCTAGGCAGCTACCCCAAGTTCAGGCCCATGCTGCCACATCTTTACTACGATTGTTACCCATGCTACCTAGATTAAAGCTAACATGGATTTGCCTACCTGTGTGACTTCACTTGCAGGCAAGAGATACCCTAAATCCATGCCAAGTCTCAAAGTTCAGTCAATTTTGGTGTAGTCCTGTCCAAGACAGTGTGGGTGGAAAGTGTATTTGAATGGGAAATTTTTTACTAAAAAATATTTCTAAAATTTTAACATCAAGCAGAGGCAGACCATAGACGTTTTCAGCCCCCAGTGGGGAATGTTTCAGAAAGCTATGAGCTTGTGAAAACAGAGTTATACCTGAGAATTATTTTGCAACCGTGGTTATGGCAGGTATCTCCACACAGTGCTGAAGCTTGGGACCTGTTACAGTGGGAGAATTCCACCCCAGGAAAGGGGCTGGCACAAGGCCTGATACGGGGGGGGGGGGGGAAAAGAAGGTGTGTGTGTGTGTGTGTGTGTGTGTGTGTGTGTGTGTGTGTGTGTGTGTGTGTGTGTGTGTGTGTGTGTGTGTGTGTGTGTGTGTGTGTGTGTGTGTGTGTGTCAAATCAGAGAAAGAAAACAGAGGTACAGGTAGCCCTTTCACCATCACAGTATCCACTAAGGAATATCATTGTACATTTATGTTACTCCCTGCAACACAAAAGGATCCCAAATTGCAGTACAAACATAATTAAATAGAAACCAAGGCCCTTCTACAGAAAACATTTGGGCAGGCATTTAGCCGTAAACACACAAGTAATCCCATGCAAGAAGTGGAGGTGAAAATGACTGTGAACAAAAGTGAAACTAGCTTCATTTATTTTTGTTGTCAAAGCTGAGAGAAAATGCAAAAAGTTAAAAAATGACTTCTAAAGTCCTCCACCCAGCCAAAAGAGTCGAGGGCCAGGAACAACACAGTTAAAAATAATATTGCATTTAGACTGCCAGGTCCTTTGGGGAAGGACTTTCCATTTTGTGTGTCTATAAAACACGCCGAGCCACTAGGATGCTGTACAATAGACATAAAACGATAATAACTTTATGATAAAAAACCATCCTACTAACAATTTATCCCAGACTAATCAAGGATAACAATTAATAGTCAATGTATCATCTTTCTGTTCTGTGTTTGTACAGTGCCTAGCACAATAGGGTTCTGATCCATGATGGGAGCTCCTGGGCACAGCCACAATAATAATATACTATGATAATTAAAAAGCTGTTAAAATTGATCTTTAGTCCTACTGCAATTGGTTTAAGTTTTACAAAGTCCATGAATTTGGATATGTAGATACTAAACGTAACAAAAATGTTAAGCTAACGAGTAAAGAAAAACAGAACATGTTTGAAGAAATAATTTCCAACTACGATAATCCATCCTAAATCAAAACCTTGCCCCACTGAGTGTTTCAGCTGTAAAAACTGAATGCAAGCATAGATGTTGAAAGGTTTGACTTTCACATCACCTACCATTAACAATATCACCCTCTTGCAATGGCCGCCTGTCAGGAATTCCATGGCAGATCACTTCATTCACTGACGTACAGCACGACTTAGGGAAATTATAATAATTCAGCGGGGAAGGATAGCAGTTCCTTGCAATGCAGGCCTAAAAGAGATTTAGAAGACATATATGCATTACACTTTAGATCAGCAAAGACATTCATGAAGGGGTAGAACAGATTTGCAGTAAAGATGATATTTTAAATTTTCTCTATATTAGCAATGATGCTTGTAAACATTTCCTCAAATACTTTTTTTCTCTCCAATTTGTTCAGACTTCTGGAATGCTCTCTCTCAGTTTAGTTTGTTTATTTTTTATTTATTTATTTTTACTTTTTTGCATTTCCTCTCCACTTTGACAATGTGAAACAAGCTTCGTTTATTTTCTTTTTGTTCAGAGCCATTTTCACTTCCAGTTATCAATGCTGCAATGTTTGGGTTGTTAAATACCACGTGGGAATATTTATTTGTTTAAAAACTATTTTGGAGAGTGTGCTTTTTAAAGTAATGGAAATGTTTGGGTTAGTCTTCAACTTTATAAAAGTTCATTTTTACAAAATGTAAACACTGAGTAAAATGTAAGTTGGCACCATCCCTTTAAAACTTTTTTTTTTTTTTTAAAGTTATTAACTTCTGTTGTCTTTCTTTAACAGTTCAAATGTTCTACACACACACACACACACACACACACACACACAAATTCTGGAAAAATAAAATTGCTCCTAAAACAGTTATTAACACTAGTTACTGCTATCAGTGGGTTCCATTCAAAGCCAGCCTGCCACTAATTTTTTTCCTACTGATAATTTACATGCTGGCTGCTCCTATCAAAAATTTTAAGAGCAGGTTAGTTTAGTCCCTAAATGTTAAACCATATTAAAAAGGAATCTTCAGGAGCACTCAACACCTTCCACTCCCCTCAGCTCAAACCAAGTTGTTCCCTCTTGCTCTTGGCCCAGCTGCCCTCAATGCAGATCGCAAAGTAGGTAACATAAAGCTCCCCCGCCTCACCCAGCTGCATCTGACATTACAAGATCTGCAGGAACTGCTGCACTCTTTGTACAGTAGTCCACAGTAACTCTGGCCCCAATATAAACGAATTCCTAAATGGACTTTATGAAAACCATTCAATCACGGTAACTTAAAACAATTTAAGCCTGATTCAGCAAAGCACTTACCAGATGTCAAGTACTTGGCTGGATTTGGACCTTAGTTTGCCTGAATTGCACATGGCAGCTGATTCCAGAGCAGGGGAGGATATGGTCAACATGGGCTATATTTATGGATTTTGCATAACAGCCAGCTCCACCCCTGTTCTCTTAAGCTTCCCAGTCTGATTCCTGGCAGGACCCCCTGGAGCCTCTAAACTTGCAGTGGGGTTGTAAATGTAACATTCTTGCTATGTCTATTACCTAGTAGCTTTAAATTGAGAGGGTGTGAGGTTTTTTTAAGCTGGAAATTGAAGGTAGTTTGAAAATACAGAAACTCAGAGTGAACATTTTAGCAGTCACAGATACCACACAGTCTTAGTAAACAGAAGGGACAAGATAGCATGTACAAATCCAAAGGTATGATAAAATAGCCTTACTAAATGGACAGCATGATCTATTTCTTCAGTAGTTATGCCTGGTTTCACCATCATGGCAGCAACATCCAACACTTCTCTAGCAAGCTGTAAATGAGAAATCAGGTACTGCTTATTCAATATACACAAACTGAGCCACTAGAACATGGAGGAGCAGTCAATTTCCTGTGGCTACAACCAGGCTGCTAGGGAAGATTGGGATTTTGGAAATCAATGGGACTTGTACTCCTAAATCACTCAGTCACTTTTGAAAATCCACCCATTGTTTATAATTAATTGGACTAAGAATCCTGCCAAGGAAATGAATCACTTAATTAAACCTGAAAGTGTGTTTATGATCAAAAAAACTAATTACAACTAGAAAGAGCTTATTCAAACACATCTACTTATTTTGAAGACTGAAATAAATAGTTACTATTTTGTTAGTCCTGTTAGCACCATAGTCAACAACTATAGGAGAGGGGATTGAATTCTGTCCTCATTTATACATTATCAACAGAATTATTAACTAAGTTCCAACTGCAGAATCTTTGTTAGTAGGGATGTAAGAGCCAGAAAGTAGCCAGCTTGACTTTCAGATTTCAGATCAATTTTACAGGGGTGACAGGTAGAAAAATAATATTTTCACTTGCAAAATAAGCAAATTTGATCTGGAGTTACTGGGAGAGAATCAGAGGCAGAACCATGCCAATTTTTACAGTCACTTTTCAGAGTATAACTGCACTTTCAAAGTTCATACCCTTAAGGTGAATTGTCACAAACTAGCAAAATCATGAGTTCTCTAGATTTATGGGGAGCATACACATTCTGTAAAATGAACTCACCCTACACACTATTCGCATCCCTTCTATATCTTCAGATGAGAGGATTTTTATTTGAGAAGTTCCTTTCAGTGCCTGTTCTGATTCAGACATGCCTGAAAACAAAAACAAAAAAACCATCAAAAACTTGGATTATATTTAGGGACAATTTTTACACACGCCATATATACTCATACCAAAAGTCTTTGCTAATGTACTTAAGGTAATTTAAGTATATCCCCTTTCAACAATCACACTGACAACAAACTCACCAGTCAAGGCAACATTAACATCTGACCCACTCAGTTCATGCACCTTTCCAAATCAGCATCAGAACACTCAAACTCCCCTGTTCCGCACCTCTACACCAAAGTCTCATCCATTTCAAGCATACAATCACCTATAATACCCACAGCCAATTACTCAAAGTCTTGTTCAAACACACAATTTTAACTCCAACATCAGATGTTTTAAGGAAACAGACCTTTCTGTTTATTGGTAAAATACAGTAATCTTGCAGAGGGTGGTGTCAAGGCTATATGTTTGCATATGATTGAAGAACTGGTTAAAGCTAGTTGAATTAATAATTTTCTGTTGGAGGCAGAGAGAATTACAAAGGCTTGTGATAGTAGCTAACAGTTACATCACTAATAACTTCTGTACCTGTCTGATGGAAAAGTGTTCAAATTTATTCCCAGTGTGGCTTTGTGCAACATCACAGTTTTATAATTTCAGTTAAAAATAAAGACGAACTATCAAAAGTAGTACTTTGTATTATTTTGATATTTAGTTTAATAAAAATAATTTAAGCTTTGTCTAAGGTTTAAAAATAAATTCTGCATAACTTTTTTTCATCTGACGTTAACTTATTAGCATTTCCCAATGTAAAAAAGAAGAATCAAAGTAATTGAAGAACCAAGTAGGTTTTGAAGACTCTCTCTCTCCATCCAGTAAGAGCTGGCACTAACATGCCAGGTGTCTTAATTTGTCTGTTTTCTCCAATGACAGCTGTTGAAAAAACTCATGCAAAAATATCTATAAGCCATTTTACATTTGCAGCAGGGATCCTGATGTCAGTGGCAATAGTTTTATGGAATCAGTCCATGTGAATCAACTTTTGAAATAACCCTTTTATGTGTATTTTGTTATGCAATAAGGCACATACCTAGTGCTGTATTTTGATCTTTGGATGACAACTCTCAAGTTCTGGAATAGTTATGAAACATTTGCAACCTTATTGCTGAAAGGAATGTGTCACTGAAGGACTGTTAAAAACAAATTCCTCTCCAGTTACTTTGCTATAAGAAGTTCTAAGAATACATGCAGTTTACATCAACAAAAGTAAAAATTTTAAACTGTGATGTGTTTCAAGTTTACCTAGGGGGTGATCAGCATAATCCGGTCTCTGAATATAACTTGGCACAGGCCTCGTTGGCATCTAAACGAATCACAATCAAAGTTAGATTGTAAAAGCACTTATTGTCATAAAAACAAGCAAAGACCCATACATAAAATGTAATACAGTTAAATGTGGCAAATCACACTCATTACTAATCCCCACGCCCTATAATCTACACACAAAAAATTGCTCTCGCCTCATTTCTCAGCAAAGATATAACACTAGGGCACTTTTCTGAAGTCTCCTATTACTAAGTCCTCACTGCTTTTAGAGTACAGAACCTTTAGTAGTCTAATGTGAAGCTTCATAAAAAATCAAACTTCATGTGTCAATTTTGGGATGTATCCCTGCTGTTTTATAGTGTTTATTCACTTACTCCAACTTCCAAAATTCATTAATTGCTGATGGATCCTCCAGCTATTAGTACGAATTAGTGAGATTTTACTGTTTTGTTTAAACATCCCATTTCTTATCACTCTTTACTGGGATTTTACACCATTCAATCGTCGAGCAGCCAGTGGCCAAAAAGGGAAGGACCCAATTATGGGAATGTTGTGCTGCGCTAGCTAGTGGTAGGTTCAATATTCTCCGTTCTCCCATCCCAATAAATGCACTGGATTTGGGATGTGATCAGGCTCTACTAGGCTGTTCTACCTACCTGCAGCACATCGAGAAAAATGTGAGGAGGATACTTTGGTGCTGTGGGCTACACTGCAAGTAAAGTAGAGAGACAGATGCACGAATAAAATGCCAATAGGCCACCAAGCCTGGATATAACTGTAATTAGTGTGTCTTAGAGTACTTATTTCTTCTGTCTTTTCCATAGTTTAGGCCCCAATCCTACAAAGGCTTAGGCCTTGTCTACCCACAAATTTACATCAGTTTTACTAAAGGCGTGTGTGTTTTAAATGATTTTGTAAAACCAGCTCAAAATCCTGTGTAGGCCATCTTATTTCAGTTTAAGAATGGCCTATGAAGATTTAGTGTCAATTCATTCGTTACCAATTTAAGATAAATCAAAATAAGCCACTCAAACCAAAACACGAGTGTCTACGTCACTTTTTGTGCTGGTTTAACTAAACCAGTTTTTAAACTGATTTAAATTAAGCCAGTCTCTCATGTAGACCATCCATTACATACAAGTATAACTTCACACACCATGAGTAGTACCACTGACTTTGATGGGACTACTGTACTCACAGTGCATAAAGTCAAACACGTATGCAAGTTTTTCCAGGATCAGAAGCTTAGTTTTTTTTAATGCTTTGTGGCTATGGGAACAGTATGGTGTTGGCAGCAATACTGCTACAGGAGCACACAGCAGGGATGCATCATAAATCAATAATTTTCAATGGGATTGAGGTGCCTAACTTTGAAAATCTACCCCAATATCATTTCACAAATTCCTAGCAAATCTAGGTTGTGTTTGTTTGTTTATTTGGGAATTTTTTTATTATTCTCCTTGCTCCCCTTACTCTCCTGAAGTGGGATTAATTTCCAACTTCTAATATTATTTTAATTGTTGCATTCATGATTACTCCTTCCCATTTTTGATCATAAAACATCCCATACCAGACATCCATGAATGGAAGGAGCATACTTTTTATCTTAAAAAATATATATATACATATGCAATATGAAATAATACATATATGTAACCATTTTCTCTGAGTGGGCTTAGAATGGCTCAGTTGCCAAGGAATTTCCCTGTTCTGATTTTGTTACTGAAAGCATTTGAAAAAAATCTGATATTATTTCAGGCACTTGTAGTGGATAATGTAGCCACTTACTAGTGGATAATGTGGCCTGAGTTTACCAGTATATCGATAACCAGCCCAGGGATCTGTGTTAATGTCACCTTCCACAGTCCAAGAAGAAACTTCACGTTTAGCTTTTTCATCTTCTGCAAAATAAAAAATAAAACTAAATGTCATGATATTGGGACAAACTAACCAGCTATTCCAAAAAAAGGGAAAAGTTTGAAAAATAAACAAAAATCTCAGGTTGAGATTTTTGTTTTACACCCTTTTCTTTGCTTCTTTACAATATTTACAAAGACAATTCTGAAAGTGTATTTGTTTGTTCTCAACTTTATTGTCCCTGTTTGTTTTTTTTACATTAGAAATGTAGGTCTTGTCTACCTTGTTTTTACTCTAAGGAAAATGCAAGGATTTGTAGGACAATGATATTGGAGTGACAACAAACAAGTGAAACTTAATTACTGAGGGGAAGTGATGTTCATTCAGACTCACGAATACTGTGTTCTGTGTTTGTTGTTATTAACTCTTGGAGAAAATAAATCTGCCCCTTCAGTTAAGAGAGTCTTCTTTTGTTTTGCAGCTGAAAGTATCTTTCTTTCAAAGAGAGAAGTGACTTGGGACTGGTGAGAGGCCATCCATCCCACCATGCCTTTCAGAGTAGTATAGTAAGTTCCCTCCTTCATGAATAACTTAATGCAATAGAGTCCTGTACCAATCTTCCAAGGGTGCTGGAGGAGACGACTGGAGTACTAGAGTACCATGGAGAGATAAGTGAATGTACCTGGGGAGTAAGGGGTTAGGGATGCTGTGCTTCATCATCTTTAACTAATGACATGATTACTTATTTCTGCTTTCCCATTTTGAGATCCCAGGAATGAGAGAACAGACTGCCATAGCAGCCCCAATGATCTAAGTTCTTCAGAGTCTGCGTGTCTAGTGTCTGAGCATCTACCAGCATGATAGGATTTTGCTTCTTTAGAGGAGTTCCACATGGGACAATAAAAAAAAAAAGTAGTATTTTGAATTATCTTGGCGTACTCCGTTAGAACTCAGGAGTTAGCGGCATCAGGGGGAAGGGGAACTGGAAAAGCCGGGACCAGTGAAGAAGTGCTTAAGTGCTCTCAGACCTTTATGCTGCTGTTAAATGAGTACCTTCACACTGAGTTGTCAGAGCTGTCACTGACAAGTGGACAGGAGCTCTGGGGGATTGCACTGGGAGGATTAATTGTACCACTGCATCTAAAATACTTGCATTTCTGGTCTATACTCCCATTGCAATGGTGCAAAGTGATCCAGTACTGAATACCACAGTGGCAAGAGTTGCTTGGGGAGAGTCTAAACTAGAAAATTTCATTTGTATTTGTCTGTACTGCTCCCAATAAAAACAATAAAAACACATGACATGTTATTCTGGGAACAAGAGTCTTACAGGAAGGGAAGACAGAAGGAAGGAAGGAAGGAAATGAGTCAAGAGTTTGGCTTTTATCCCTCACTTATTTTTTTAATCTTCATTCCCCTTTCATCTATTTCTTTGTTGTTGGGTATTTTTTCTTCCCCACATTCTTCTAAATGTCAGACTTTTATAAGAAGTGGATCCAGTCAGAGCAGGTGGATTATAACAGCCAAATAAGAAATTAGAAAGAGAGAACTACACAGGCATGTAAATTAGAGATCCATAATCAGAGTTTAAGGAACTGCATACACACAAAAAACTTTACAGTTGTAGATCATACAGATGACATTACACTAGGGAAAATTTGCCAGCACCAATTTTCCTACACAAGTGCTACCAATTGCAGAAGCTGTAGTGTAGACCGAGCGCATGCATTTCTACTATTGTGCCACCTACTAAAAATAGCACAACCTGGTTACACTACATCTTCACCCACTGGTAGCGCTATTGTAAAAAGATGTTATAAAGCTTTTATAAATAGATAAGCACTAGAGGTCCAGCATTTCTGCATTCCAGTTGGCTGTCTGGAACACTTCCATTTTAGTATAACCAAACCATTCAATTTCTTTTTTTTTTAAACCTCAGGGATTAAAACCACGCAATGCAAATGTCTGGCAATGTCTCACTGCCATAACTTGTTCTTTCTTTGTTCACAACTCTGGCAATTTAGCTCTCAGAAATATTTCAGTCACACATGGGTGTGGCATGAATAGAAATAAAGAGATTTCTATGCCAAAACTCTAAAGTTTTACCTAGATCTAGAGTAACAATTCAGGGCCTACGCTGAATCTCAGATATGCAGTGCACGCTGCCAGTTATCTTAGAAAAATCCACGACCACATGTGCTTACACATGCATGCACATTAGTGAAGATACAAAGTAGTGTACATTGTACAATTTAGCTTAGAATATAACCCTTATTTTGAATTTAGAAACTAGGGTGAAAAACAAACACTTGTAATAGCATGAATAATTGATCTACATATACAAATTCAAAATGGAATAAAGACTGGATAAAAAGTTTACTTACTTGCTTTCTTGTGTAGTAACTTGTGAGTGGCCCAGCTTCCTTTAAAACATTCCTGAAAGAGCAAATAATATAAAAATCAGTGTTGTCTGGGACAGAACATGTGACCTCCACAAAATGGGTGACAAACTATATTTTAAAAGGAAACCAAAATAAAGATTTTATTATCCACTGTAGCAACGCTCAAGAAAGCTTTTTTAACTATCAGTGTTAAGACAGGAAAATACTACATTCAACAAGTTTATAATCCAAAAGGGAAGGAACCTAGCCAAACAGCTGCAACCATCCCATTAGAGCAAGATGATTTAATCTCATCTCGTTGATATTGTCCCAATATTACTTGTCTGTGTAACCAAGCACTATGGTTGCCATAAGGATGATGTAGTATCGGGTAGTTCATAGAGTAACAGCAGTCAGGGGTGAAAAGGCTTAGTAGATCATGTAGTCCACCTCCCTGCCAAAGCATGCTTGGTGCTTAACCACATTTCCTAGTGTTCAGCCAGAAGGGGAGGTGCACAGGACAGGTTCTCTAGCATAGGAAGTGATTCACCATATGAAAATGTTTGGGAACTAAGCCTCAGACCATGCTGGTACCTTCTGTGGACTGCTGAGGCAGGCTACTTCCTCCTGCAGCACACATTCTGCCAGCCTGTGCCTGGGCACCTCTGTAGGGGTAGCAACACGGTTCAACTGGCACAATTATGTGGGCTCAAATGAAAAATATATGGGTGTGACACAGATAGAAAAAAATGGAAATAGGAAATGGAGAAAAATGAATGGAGATAGAGAGCCTGAAGCTAAAGCACGGCAAGAATATGTGTGAATGGGGAGAAGAGAGAAAAATTAGATGGAAAGAAGACCGAATAGAGCAGAGGCTCTCAAAGTGGGGGGTGGGTGGGGAGCGTATTCTGATGGGGACATGAGAAGCTTCAGGGGAGAACAAACCTTACTGTGCACATTTTACCCACCGCCATGAATAACTAGCCAAGCTGATCCCTCCAGACAGACAGACCAGGTCATCAGCTGGCGCTGTGAATTGGACTCGAGAGGGCGCTGTGCATTTGGACGGATTTCTGTTAAGCTTGCATAGCATTATACAAAGTCATTGCCATCTGTACTTTAATCCCTTTGCTATGACACGGTGTGCTCATTTAATTGCAAGCATCAATCACCAGGGCAGTTTTGCTTTTGCTCTTATTGTAATGGATCATGGGTTCTGTTTCAATCAATGCCTTGCTGCTTTTCATATTTAGTGAGAGTTGCATGGTGGTTTTTCTTTATAGATATATGTAATTGTGTGGTGGGGGAGGGGGCGTAAACTACTCCAGACACAAAGAAGAGGGGGGTGCGATCATATAAGTTTGAGAAGCACTGGAATAAAGGACTTCATGGAAATAGAAAAAAGCAAAGGACGGAATCAACACTAGGGGGCAGTACAGTGAATGGTGGGGAAAGACAGAATGGATTAGAGTTGAAGAAGAAAAGCAACAGGGGATAAGGAAGGGATATGGGGCAAGCAATAGATTAAGGTAAAAAAGTGTGACGGAAGAAGAGATTAAAATAGAAGGGTGGATGAATAAGGTGTGGAAAAGGAACCCCCTTCAGCCCTCACTGGCAGGCCAACATACACATTTCTAAATGGCGCTAGTACTTGGGAAGAAGACAAGTTGAAAGCTGAAACAGATCATTCTTGTTAGAACTTCAGATGGATTTCTGTGGGTAGCGTAAGAGAGAGATGGATATGACAGCAATGGGCTGTGTGTGTGATTTTCGACATACACCCAGGCCTCATCTCCATTTGCGACAGAATGTAGGGTACATGTAAGCTACATGCCACAGTGAAAAACAAACTGTGTCCACAATGCAGTATGTATCTACACATAATAGTAAAAGGCTCTGGCAAGGGGGAGGCAGTGGGGTAAAGCTCCAGCAGCTCCCTGTAGTGGGAAAAGGCTTCAGAAGTGGGGAGCTGCTAGAGCCTTCCCCGCTGCCTCCTGCCTGCCAAAGCCTTTCCCCACCACCAGAGCCTTTCAGTGTGGCAGGGAAAGGCTCTGGCAGCAGGACACTACACTGCTAAAAGTAGTAGTGTAGGCCTGGGAGGCCTCCTTGTGTGTCTAGAGAGCTGTCTAAAGTACATACCCTAAGGTTCTGGCATGTTTTTACTCTCTACGCAGTGCCTCGCCATCTACCCTGCTATTTTATACCCAGGCAAGGGCATGCACTGCAAGTGCTCTACATGCCACCATAAGTGTAGACATAGCCACACATATAAAATGCATGCATAATATGCATACACACATGCATACAGAGAGTATCACACAATATCTTTCAAGTTGTTCATTCAGTCACACTTTGGTGAGCTGCCTAAAGAGCTTGCCCAGGCTGCCCGAATCTCCCAGTCCAGGCCTTGGTGGAAAGTCATTGACTTTTCCCATTGTGCTAAGCATCCCACATCTCTAAACAACAGCTATTTAGTCTTTCTCCATATACCACCCTAAAGCCTAATTATAGATGGTGTTCTGTTCTTAACTCTAAACCTTCTGTTCTTGTAGATGAAAGTCTAATTCATTTGAACATTTTTTGGTTGTATTTAATCACATTAACTGTTTGGAAGAGGATAATTCCACTGATTTACATCAACAGCTGAAATTTCCAAGAAAAAATAGGCAGACAAGAAACGTTCTCCTTTATAAGGAAAACCTAGTTGCTACTGATGAATCATCATAATTTTAAACTGCTAGCCATAGCCAGCAACTGATTAAAACCAGTGTGTGCATATACTCAACCCCTGACTGCTACCAAATAAAAAAAGAGAGAGAGAGAGATACAATTAGCCTCTCTCTTCCTGGGTGGTGAAGTGTGGTGGAAGAGATGAGACACAAGACACATGGACTCACAAATTTTAAGAAGCATAGCTATGCTTGAAAACAATGATTGACTTCAATGGAAAAAGTGACTTAAAAGGGTCACTATCAACCTGAAATATAATCATATTTTTAAAAGTTAAAAGGCATTTCAAATAGCATTTTCCATGACTCTTTCCTTATAATTTTTGTGGTTTACAGTCATATGCATCTATTTTTTCATATGTATTTCTCTCCTCTGTTGCTGTGTCAGAGAGCCACACAAAGGGGAAAATGACTTGTAGAGGAAACGGTGAACAGTACTACATACAAAGTAAACTGAAAAACTGAGGAAAAACTGTCCTTAACTCTCAGCTATGATAATTTTAGATGTAACTTGAAACAGTAGCAAGAAAAACAGAACTGTAATTTTAATTTGATGTTGCCCCTTTCAAATGTACACGTTTGCTTTGGCTTCAAAATACTCTGCAAACAAACAATTACAGTAATTCTGTACTAGATATGAGCTCAACCTGATGCTCATTATGAGCATCACTTGAATCCAAAAAGGTAAGCAAATACAATCAATATTAAATCTGTGGGATTATCTCCCTTTCAGGGATATCATTTCTGTCAATCAATCCACCTTCTACTTTAGGGAGCCAGCCCAGCATCTGCTGACTGAAATGTTGATATAGGTATGCATTGTAGCATAATTTGCTTTGCTGTCAACAGCATTTTCTAGCACATGGATACTACAAATGATGATTAAATGTTCTGTTACATACTCTGTTTACTGCTTATTCACAAGAAAAGCTATGCAACAGACAATTCTACAACATATTCACCGGCCAGCTCTTCACACAGCAAATATCAGGTTAGCTCTTGATGCAGTGATCATTCAGGAGGCTTCTCTCTATTATACTTTAATGGTCCCTATTTCTACAGTACCTGAGGACCTCAATCTTTTGTGGATTTAGTCTCACAAAAAACTTGTGAGGTAGAAAAGCACTATTATCTCCACTTTACACATGAGGAACTGAGGCAAGGAGATACTAAGTGATGTGTCCAGGGTCACAGAGATAGGCCGTGGTGAAGCAGAGATCTGAAACTGGACCATGTTTCCTTTCGCGATCTTTATTAAAAGAAACCCTACACCTCCTTTTAATAGTCATAAAATCATTTCTTGCCTTCTGAAACTTGAATTCATTCAATCAAAAAGAATGCAAGTCATAGGAGGGAATTAAGGCCCTACTAGAAATGCTACAGCTGTGCCGTTTTAGTGTTGTAGCGGAGACAGTTACTACAACGACGAAAGAGATTCTTCCATTGCTGTAGTAAATCCACCTCTCTAAGAGGTGGTAACTAGGTTGGGGGAGGAATTTTTCCATCAGCCTATTGTCTACATTGGGGCTTAGATCATCTTAACTACGCCTCTTAGGGGTGTCCTGAGCAACAGAGCTAGACTGACCTAACTTTCTAGTATAGACTAGCCCTAAGACATAATGGTGCTTACCAGAAACAGCCCGCAGCCACACAACGAGAACAGTCATTGTCAGCTTTTGCCTATATAGCAGAGCTAGCTCTGCCACCTCTATTACAAGGTGCTGTCTTCAGTGATGCTTTTCAAGATTTTTAAAATACTTCACGTAGACAAGCAATACTGCTCTGTGCTATCAACCATCCAGGGGTTTTGAGCAGTCCCATTGATTTTGATGAGAGCACTCACAGTATTAAGCACTATGCTGTGGAGTAAATGATTGCAGGATCAGGCCTATAGTTGCTCAGAAAGGAGGTCACAAAAAAAATATTCCCATTTCTTATTACCATGGCTGGCACTACAGAAGACAGCATAGCTCTCAACTTTAAAAACCTGACAGGTCACACTACCAACCAAAATGCATGACAAAATCAAAATATGGAACCCCTGTATCTTGCTGCATGTCACATAACAGTGGACAGATTATAAAGGTTTCAACAATGAACCCTGTTTTAAACAATGTTTCTCACTGTATTAATTAAAGAAAACAGTTTAGTATTCAACAAGGAAACTGGAAAAACAAATTTGCCACATGAAACCATAAACCCCAGTAGGGGTGATCAGCAGGTTTGACCTCTTGTTCTTAAAATCCCCAGCATACCGCATTAATGCTAAAACTACAGGAGCAATTGTTATCCTCTCTGTAACCAATGTTTAAGAGGAACTTGGCACACACTTGGCCAGTGGATTACATAATTATTTAAATATACAGATCAGGAATCCTAGCATCTAACCCAGACTCGGGGAGGCAGGTAGAAAGGCAGGGACAAGTGTGGTGTTGTAGTTATAGGTAAAATCTAAGCACATGTATTTGACACATTAATTCAATCTGAAAGACATTGTGGCTAGTAGTTAAGACTTAGATCTGCCATATAAGAGATCTAGGTTCCATTGCCAACTCTGCTTCAAGTGACTTGCTCAACTTCTCTGTTGCACAAGTCAAGGAACTGGCCCAGAAATGTATTGTCCATTTTATCCTACTGTGGAGTTGTACATTATACCATACCAGTATGATAGTACAATAGTAAAACTGCACATTCCATTTTAAAACCCTATTTGTGCTGCTCACAGTATTAAAAAATTGCCCATGGGACTTTCCCCAAAACTGGGGAGGATTGAGGGCATTTAAACCAACTTTTAGGTATGTGAACATGAAAAAAAAAATGTTTAAATGCACAAATGTGAGAATTAACTTTTTTATAAGCACAACACAACACAGTTTAGCCTTAAAATTTCACACTCAAATACATAGCCCTTGTACAGTCACAGAATCATAGAAACATAGGTCTGGAAGGGACCTCAAGAGGTTATCTGGTCCACCTCCATGCTGAAACAAGATTAACTACATCTAGACCAGGGTGTCCAACCTTTTCACATGAGGGGCCACATTGCAATTTTTTTCTCACTCAGAGGGCCAGTGAGGAAATTTAGGATAGATAAGGCATCAGAAATGTATTTTACTATTAAACAAAAAATGTGCATTTTTATGAACAAGCTTCAAATGATAAGACCACTCCCACCTTAACACTGTAGTGATCTCTGCCCCCACTGCCTCCTCAGGGTGCTGCTGCTGTACCCAGCCGGCCGGCACAGGGCTGCTCCTCTGCTCCGGCTGGCTGAGGGGGTGGGGGCCTGTTGCTGCGCTTGGCCAGCTGGCACAGAGCTCGGGGGGCTGTGCTGGCCCGGTGGGCCAGATAGCAACCTTTGGCAGGCCAGAGTCTGGCCTGCGGGCCATGGGTTGGACAATTCAGACCTAGATCATCCCTGATAGATTTTTGTCTAACCGGTTCTTAAAAACCTCCAATGATGAGAATTCCACTACCTCCCTAGGCAATTCATGAGTGTGAGCTTTTAAAAGTTTAATTTCAAAACCAAAAGTTTTCAAATGTGATAAATGAGTTAGGAGAAACAGAGAACTTAGTTGAATATATAATAGCTGAATTTCATATGGTTTTTAAATCTAACTAGTGCTGAGCTTGGCCGTTACTTAGATGGGAAATGCCACAGGAACAAGAAGTCTATGGAATGTGTGTACTCTTTGTGCACCTATTAGTCACATACCTTAAAGAGGCCTTTGCTATTACTAACAGAAAAAACAGATCCTCCTTCAGCTCAGTATATCAACCTTCTGTTTTGGGATACAGAGACACCTGTTTCAATTTGCTAGTGGAAAGGATTAATCACAAATAAGGATAATCATTCATTAAACACAATTAACAGTAAAAATGCTTTGTACTTTTAGCAACTCTCATTCACAGGTCTCAAAGAGCTTTATAACCTAAAGTTAATCCTCACAATAAGCTTGTGAAAAAGTAATGAATATGTAACTTGAATTTACCCACCATTAAAATGAAGCAATCTCTGGGATAGAACAGAGTAGCTGGGTAACAATATAGATGGATGTTACACAACAGTTTAGGACAAGAAGTGAAGAGGAATATTTGTATTCAATTGAAAGTGAAAGATTAATTTTAGATAGACTAAAGAGGGCTAACACCATGAAACAAAATTCAAGAGAAGATCAGACAAATTCAGAGTAACCATTTTTAGACAACATTGCTAAAACCTCTCTCTGAGAAAGAGAAGAGAAAAAATTTCACCTACAAGAAAAGTGACCTTTACCAGGGAAAAGAGAAATGAAGATAACTATAGTCCACTGGGACCTCGCCATCCAGATATAATTTACCTGGAAACTTAAATACTATGACTATGGGCACTATAGAAAACCCTAAAGAGGTAAAATGTTTAATTTCCTCACTACTCTGCATTTAAACACTCAGCCCTAATATTGCATAAATTTAACTTTTTGTATTGAATTATATATTACTACTTATATTTTTAGACATTTTCCGTATTGGGCAGTTCTATAAATAGGTACATGGATTTCTATATCAGGATACACCAAATATCCATGCCAGCCTATGCCAAGAGCAAACTAATTACCAGGAACAATTTTTGAGTGTGGAAATGTGTACTGAGTATGAATGGATTCAAAAATCTTTCTATGGAATTTATTGTTTTCTCTTGAACCTCAGGCTTGTGAATTTTTCACATCCTTGAGTGATTTAGTTAAACCAACCTAACCCTGGGTGCAGATGCGGCTAGTCTGATGGAAGAACTCTTCTGTTGAACTAACTACCGCCACTGAGGGAGATGGATTAACTACTACAGCAACAGGAAAACCCCTTTTGTTGCTGTAGGAAGCATCTACATTACAGCACTATAGAGGCACA
Source organism: Emydura macquarii macquarii (assembly GCF_026122565.2). NCBI lineage: Eukaryota > Metazoa > Chordata > Testudines > Chelidae > Emydura > Emydura macquarii. The sequence goes on along the minus strand of NW_027131927.1, from coordinate 31,038,686 downwards.
GCTGTAGTGCAATGGCTGTGACGCTGTAGCTCCTTGCAGGGTTTTCTGGCTTTTAATACCTAGGTTTTCTATAGCGTTTTACATCCATAGCTTTCGAAGTGCAGTTCAAAGGAGGTAAGTGTCATTATCCCTATTTTACTGATAGGGAAACTAAGGCACAGAGCAGTGAAGTGACTCGCCTAAGAGTTACCTAGCCATCTAGGGACAGAGCCAAGAACAGAAACCAGGTCTCCCGAGCCCCAGTCCAGTGCTCTGTCCATTAGGCCACACTGCTTTTCTGTGTCACATGATAATGCAGCAGCTTATTTTCAAAACCTCAATCATTTTGAGTAACTTTCCTTGTATTTTACAACAGTTCTTGGTATTCCAGTATAAGAGTAGATCCAAGTATAACAGACAAAGAATCCCCCCACCTCTACAGACATTCTGCAGATTTGAAAGAGAGAAAAAAAAACAACCTGCAGATACTGTAAGAATTTCTCCACAGATTTTTATTGAATTGGCTACTAACTTACTATACATTGTATTCACCAAGTAATATCTATATACATACTGAATATGTATTGCCTGTTTTGCATAGGACAACAAGTCACCACGGGTAGAGACTGTTGAGTCAATCCTACAAATCCTCTATACACAAATCAGAAAATTTGTGAATCAGATTTCACAAATTTGTGATTTGAGAATCAGAAATGCCATACCAGTTCAGACTACTGGTCCATCTAATCTAGCATTCAGTCTCTGACAATGGACAGTACCAGATGCTTCAAAGGAAGATACAGGATTCTGTAATGGTTAAATATGGATTCACCTATCCATTTGGGAAGTTTCTTCCCAACCCCAAGCAGTTAGTGGTTGGTTTATACCCTGAAGCAGAAAGATTCACGTAACATATAAGTAAAGGTATCATAATCCTTATTGCTCCTGTCCTCGATGATACTTTTGACAATTAATTCCAGCAGTTCATTATGCACCAAAATATTAGTATTTGTTCACTGAGGCCAATGGGTAAGGATTAAACTGTTTTATTATTTATTTTACTTTTTTTTCTAAGTTAGAAAAAAATATTACAACAGTGATAGTAGATAGGATACCCGAGGCCTATCAGGTTTGCTTTTTTTAAAAAAAAAAAAAAAGCAAAGATGATTAGCCACCCCTGAATTATAGTTATTTTACCTTAAAAAAAAAAAAAAAAAAAAAAAAAAAAAAACCCTGCAAAGCCTATAACATTTTTCCAAGAGTTTGTTTAATTAATGTACCCAGAAAACAGAAAAGCCGTATTTTCAAAGCAACAAGTCCATGCTATAGCAAAAGTAATTAATCCAATAGCACCAAAGTGAGCTACCCCAGGCACATAAACAATTTGATTATCAATTTCTATTTTAAAAGAGAACACAATAAATGTGAGACATGGAGAAAAACACTCATGCTGCAATTACTCTGTCTACACAAGATTGGAATGTTATGTACATGTATGTGATAACAGAGACAGTGATTTACACAGACAAAATCCAGTCCACAGCATCTAACTTCCTACAACAACAATGTGATTTCTGTGAAAATATAAACACAGCCTCCCCACTGAAATGCCTCATTCCCTTCTTTCTAAAATTCACAGAGACACTGACTGGTAGAGCAAGTTGAACTGCAAATTAACTTGCACTTAATTAAAGCCAGCAAAAAAGGATTGGGGCTTTGGGGAGAAGGGAAATGGATGATACAGCTGAAAAGAGAGGTAGCCACTACTCTGTAGTAGTGAAAGACACAAAAGGAGAACTGTTTCAGCATTTCCACCACATGCTTGCATCCAGCCCAGAAGCATGGCCCTTTCTAGTAGGTCACCGTCCTAATTTCCTAGTGTGAACTTTCCTCTGCGGTTCAAGTACTATCTTTCCCCCACTCCTCCTCCTGTGCAAAGGGAACACGCCATCCAGCCCCCGGCAGAGAGAGAAGCCTATACAAAGCCGGGGAGCGTCTTTGCCCGTCCACGGTGAAGGCTGATCTCACAGGAAGAGAGAACGAGAGAGTGAAAGGAGGCAAAGTTGAAAGCCTCGTTGCAAGGCCCGTCGGCTCCTCGCCCTCCCCCAGGGGCGCGCACACCTGCCCCCTGCTCCCCACCTGAAAGCAGCCGGGGGGCACTGCCGCCAAGGCAGGACTCTGCCGGCCACCCGCAAGCCGCGCGAGCGCCGGAGGAAGGCAGGGAGATGCCGGGGGGCCGCGGCAGGCGGCTGATCCGCGCCCAGCAGGCCGGGCGGCTCCCCACTCCCCAAGTGGGGGAGCAGGGGAAAGAAAAGCAGCCGCCGCAGTGGGAGCCTGGCGGCCCAGGGGTGTCCGGACAGGAAGCCGCGGAGCCCTGCCCGCAGCCGCCGCGTGAGCCCAGGCGGGGGCCGGGGAGGGGAGCGCGGCGGGGCCAAGGGCGGCGCGGCAGGGGCTCACCTGCGAGCAGAAGTAGGAGCCCTGGATGCCCAGCTTGAGGCAGGTCGGGCACTGCAGCTTGGCCTCGCGGCTGCAACCCTCCGTCTCGCACACTCGGGTCTCCACGGCCGCCATGCTGCTTCCTGCCAGGCCAGCCACCGGAGCGACCGACGGACGGACAGACTCAGCAGCAACCGGAGGGAGGAGCCGGGGCCGGCAGGGCCCTCGGCTTCTGACTGAAACGGGGAGGAGCCCACAGACCCCGCCGCGCCGCGCCGCGCCGCCCCCTCGCCGCTCACGTAGGAGGGCCGGCCGGGCGGCCAATGCCGCGCGCGGGGAGCGTGCTTGGTTGGTTGGCTGGAGCTTGGGCTCAAGGGCGGGCGTGACTGTCTGGCGCTGCTGTGCATGGCCCGGTCACGACGTGCATGTGGCAGAGGAGCCCCGCTCGGGGGCGCTGCCCTGCTCTGCCTGTCTGTACACAGCCATAGCTGCGCCTCTAGCCTGAGCACTGCCAGAGCTGCAGCGCCGAGCCCCAGGCCCCCGCCCCGTCTGCAGGGCGATGCGGAGTGCTCGGCCCCTGGCCTGCGGACGCTGTCCTGACAAGATCTTGGAGCCCCGGGGGACTCTCCTGTGGTCTGACTTTTTCTGGGTCCCGCTCTTCCTCCTGCACAACAGGGAACCTCGATGGCCTGTTCTCTTGGGTCACTCCACAAGCCATACACCAGTTCTGGGCGCGTCCACCTGCTCTCCCACTGCCATGGCACACTTACAAAGGGCAGAGGGGAAGGGGGACATTCATAGCCTCTTACCTTGGGCCAAGCAGTGTGGGACGCTATCAAAAGGTGTCACAGGGTTCCCTAGCGTGGTTGGAATTGGCCTTGCTGAAACATTGCTAGTGGGCATCAGCACAACATGGGGAGGGGAAAATGGAGCTAGGACACTGGAGCATCTCCCTACTCCTATGAAAAGTTAAATAGTAATACTTGGCACTTTATACAGCCCTTTCTGTCCAAGGATCCCAAAGCCCTTTATGTAAGTTGTACAAAGTGTAATTATTGAATTTGACCTGATAGGGAAACTGAGACACAGGGGGCCGCGTCTTCACCATGAAAAAAGATGCGTTCCTAATTCAAGTTAGCTAACTCAAAGTAAAATCCTAGGGAAGACAAGGTAGTATGTAGTTTTCACACAAGTTAGCAGGTCAAGTTAAAAGGTAGGCTCCCACATAGTCTCAGCTTGCTAATTCATGTGAAAATTACTAACTGCCATGTCTTCACTGGGTTTTTACCTGGAGGTACTTAATTCGAGTTACCTCACACAAACGCCTTATTTTCATAGTGAAGACAAGGCCCAGGAGATGGGGACTTGACCAAGATCACATAGCATGCAGCGGCAGAGCCAGGAATAGCATCCAGGACTCCTGATTCCCAGCCTCATCCTCTAACTATGAGACACGCTATCAATTAAATTGTTTTTGTAAGTTGCTTTGAAGATATAAAGAATTTTTGTATTGATCTTATTCTCCATGTGATCTTAATGTCCAGGTACAGCAGAGAGGATATACTTTCATAAGATTTCATTTGAAAGACTCTTAGCAAACTGCCTGCTACTCAGTGTGGCTACTCAGACTGAGTAAAACATGACACAAGGCTGGTGAGGCTGGGAAACTAAGGGCACATCCGCACAGCAATTAAACATCCATAGCTGATCCAGCTCAGCTGACTTGAGTTCACAGGGCTCAGGCTGCAAAATTGTTATTCCATGTGGGGCTAGAGCCCAGGCTCTGAGACTCCACAAAGGGGGAAGGTCCCAGAGCCCAGGCTCCAGCCTGAGCCCAAAAATCTACACAGCAATTTTTAGCCCCAAAGCCCGAACCCTACACACCTGAGTCAGTTGACCCAAGTCAGCCACAGCCATGGTCTTTTATTCCTATGTAGAGGTACCGGCAGGGAGTTAGCCAGCTGGTGAGTATTTCTGGGACATTTCTGGTTTATTGCTATTGATTAACTTGGGGGGGACAAAATAGGGGGACTTTTTTGTGTTGGAAACTTGCCATCAAGTTTAGTAGGACTTTGGGCTGGTTTATTAGAACAAAAGATCGGCCATTCTGGGTCAGACCAATGGTCCATCTAGCCATCTATACATCCGACAGGGGCCAATGTCAGGTGCTTCAGAGGGAATGAACAGAACCAGTAGTCATCGAGTGATCCATCACAGGGGCCATTCCCAGCTTCTGGATTGCTGTGTTTGAAATCTAGGCTTGGTTGCTGACTGTCTGGGCTAAACTGCCCTTCAGTTAGGCAAGTTAGCACCTGATTTCTAGAAGGACTTTCTGAAGTGAGAGCAGTGCTTTTTTTTTTTAAAATAGGCTAGAGGCAGCTGAGGGTATGTGTACACTGCCACTAAAAACCCAGCTGGCCTGTGCCAGTGGACTGGGGCTTGCAGGGCTTGGGCTAAGGGGCTGTTTAACTGCCCCTTAGCCCAAGCATTTACATCACTCTTGGAGGGTATCCCAAGATCCTTTGCTAAGCAGTGAACGTTCTGGGATTTTTCTCACTGCACATTGCGAGATGCACAGTGGAAGTCAGTCAGGCTCAAATTTTAAAAAACCCTATGATTCCATTCTCTCTGTCCCATGCTTCCTTTCTGGGGAGGCTACCACCCCTTCTGAACTGCTGTGTGCCAGCATGCTCCGTGCTGCTATCTTGGCACCCGTGAATACTCAGGGACTGTTTGGGCTTTATTTCAGCTCTCACAGTTGGGTGGGTTCCGTTTTGGACTTTGCCTGCCGCATCACCAAGCAGATGAAATGGCTGCAGCAACAGCTTCCATGATAGTTGAGGAAGCAGGATGAGGAAAAGTGGATGACACAAAGCAACTACTACAGGAGCTGTTCCTGAAGCACCATCACATGGTGCAGTGCTGTTTCTGGGCTTCAGAAACCAGCACTGATTGGTGGGAAATGATCTTTCCACAGAACTTGGATGATCAGCAGTGGCATTTTGCCATGATATTATGGATCAGCAAATAATGAGTTTTTAAATGATACCTCACAAGACATGCCTTGTACAAAAATTATTATAATAGCATGCAGGGTATTGTGTCACACGGGTATATTTGTCACATTGATGTGATAGCTGCATGCTGTATTTTGCACAATATTTATGAGAGAAAGAGAGATGGACTTGATGGGTGGGAGGATGAGGTGCAGAGACTTGCTCAGCAGTCTGAGCAGTCTGCAGGTGTCTAGTAGAAAATGGAAATAGCCATGGCAATACTGTCAGCGATGCTATGACTCTTACTTGGAGTCTCATACTTGAAAATGTGCAACATCCAGCTGTTCTCCGAGGGAGGGGATGAAGGGTGGATTATGAGCAGTGCAGTCTTTGATAGGTGGTAGAAGTAGCATGTCGTGGCTCTCCCTATTTTAGCTCTGTAAGTCTCTTGATACCTTTGTAAAAGCCTGTGACATGCAAAAATTGAGGATATTCTGTGTAAAATGCACTGCCAGCTTTTTATAAAGGAATTTTTAAGTGTTTATATTATTAAACAATTATGTAACAACCAGAAATAAGCCTTTGATTAAGTCAATAATGAAACAGCTTTAAAGTGCAGTGCAGAGTATGGCAGCACACAACAATGGAAGGACTCCAATTCACAGACAAGCATGTGCCTTGCCTCCACGTCTTCTTGGGCCTTGTGGTGTTGAGTGGTGGGACTCGAACTTATCTGGGGTGTTGGATGGCTCAAATGAGCTGGGCTTCCAGATACAATTGTTCTTAGAATCATAGAATCATAGAATATTAGAGTTGGAAGGCACCTCAGGAGGTCATCTAGTCCAACCCCCTGCTCAAAGCAGGACTAACCTCAGCTATATCATCCCAACCAGGGCTTTGTCAAGCCTCAGCTTAAAAACCTCTAAGGATGGAGATTCCACCACCTCCCTAGGTAACCCATTCCAGTGCTTCACCACCCTCCTAGTAAAAAACTTTTTCCTAATGTCCAACCTAGACCTCCTGCCCTGCAACTTGAGACCGTTGCTCCTTGTTCTGTCATCTGCCACCACCGAGAACAGCCTAGCCCCATCCTCCCTGGAACCCCCTTTCAGGTAGTTAAAGGCCGCTATCAAATCCCCCCTCACTCTTCTCTTTTGCAGACTAAACAAGCCCAGTTCCCTCAGCCTCTCCTCATAAGTCCTGTGCTCCAGCCCCCTAATCATTTTGGATGCCCTCCGCTGCACTCTCTCTAACTTGTCCACATCCTTTTTGTAGTGGGGGGCCCAAAACTGGACACAATATTCTAAATGCGGCCTCACCAATGCCGAATAGAGGGGAATAATCACTTCCTGTGACCTGCTGGCAAAGCCCCTCCTAATGCAGCCCAATATGCCATTAGCCTTCTTGACAACCAGGGCACACTGCTGACTCATATCCAGCTTCTTATCCACTGTTACCCCCAGGTCCTTTTCTGCAGAGCTGCTGCCCAGCTCGTCGGTCCCCAGTCTATAGCTGTGCATGGGATTCTTCCTTCCTAAGTGGAGGACTCTGCACTTGTCCTTGTTGAACCTCATTAGATTTCTTTTGGCCCAATCCTCCAGTTTGTTTAGGTCACTCTGTATCTTATCCCTACCCTCCAGGGTATCTACCACTCCCCCCAGCTTAGTGTCGTCCGCAAACTTGCTGAGGGTGCAATCTACCGCATCCTCCAGATCATTAATAAAGATGTTGAACAAAACCGGCCCCAGGACCGACCCCTGGGGAACTCCGCTTGTGACCGGTTGCCAGCTAGACATGGAGCCATTGATCACTACTCGTTGAGCCCTATGCTCTAGCCAGTTCTCTATCCATTTTATAGTCCATTCATCCAACCCATACTTCTTTAACTTGCTGATAAGAATACTGTGAGAGACAGTATCAAAAGCTTTGCTAAAGTCAAGGTATATCACATCCACCGCCTTCCCTACATCCACAGAGCCAGTCACCTCATCATAGAAAGCAATCAGGTTGGTCAGGCATGACTTTCCCTTAGTGAATCCGTGTTGACTGTTCCTGATCACCTTCCTCTCCTCCAAGTGCCTTAAAATGGATTCCTTAAGGACCTGCTCCATGATTTTTCCAGGGATTGAGGTGAGGCTGACCGGTCTGTTGTTCCCTGGATCCTCTTTCCTCCCTTTTTTGAAGATGGGCACTATATTTGCTTTTTTCCAGTCCTCAGGGACCTCCCCTGTTGCCACGAGCTTTCAAAGATAATAGCCAATGGCTCTGAAATCACCTCAGCCAACTCCCTCAGCACCCTCGGGTGCATTGCATCCGGCCCCATGTACTTGCTGCCCCTAGCTTTGGCCTGGGAGAGGGAAGAAAATAGCCTCTGGGAGCACAGCTGCAGGGATACAGCGGGAAGCAGATGCTGGTGTTGTTTGTACCCTGTACAGTCAGGGGCTACAGAACATGTTTTGATCCTGGTTTAGGACACGAGATTATCTGTAGACCCAATGGCAGCATGCTCTGCAGCAGAGCATTTTGCTTCTTTAGTGCCTCCAGGAGTTGCCTCTGCATGTCCCTGTCTTTCTCCACAGCATCTTTTGCCATTGCAACACTGTCCCTGGAGAGCTCCATTTCTTTTTCCCTCTCCCACCTCAAATACAACCTTCACCTCTCCATTGTTTTGGGAGTTTTATGGGGAGGCTGCAGTGAAGTCTGCAAACAATTTATCCTGAGTTTTCTACTTCTTTCCCCTCAGGTTAACCAGCTGCTTAGCCTCTGACAGAGACCCTGTCCTGGAGAATCTGGCTGCTGTAGGTGCCAGGGGTGGAGAAGTAGAGAGAAAAAAACCCAGTGGTTATTGTTTATATTCCAGAGAGGCTATGAGCACTTTTTATGTATATTTCTGATTTCTCCTCCATGAGATTTTTCCCAGCCTTTGGGGAACCTCAGAAATGTGCATGAGGAGGGCTAGATTGGGAATTTTATCTATGCAGTTTATGCTATTTAGGTTTGCCATTGTGCCTGGGAGGCGGGGATGCTGGGAATTATGTTCCCAGTCTGGCTTTGCAGTTGTGCTGTGCCTTGGAGGCGCTTATGGAGTGTTGGAGGAGTTAGCAGAGGAGAACTAGGGGCATGCTAAATAGTAATCCCTTCTACATCCCCTTTAGGCTGTCCTGACTCTCAATGATATGTGAAGAAAGCCGAAGGGAAAAAGGAGTTCAGGACAGCTGGCATTTTCTCAAAGAGACAATATTAAAGGCACAACAACAAACTATTTGATGCTAAGGAAAGATAGGAAGAAAAGTAAGAGGCCAAAATGGCTCCATCAAGAGCTCTTTAATGGTATGAAAATCAAAAAGGAATCCTACAAAAAGCGGAAACATGGACAAATTGCTAAGGATGGGTACAAAAGAATAGCACAAGCATGGAGAGACAATCTCAGAAAGGCACAGCACAAAATCAGTTACACCTAGCAAGGGACATGAAAGGCAAGAAGAGGAAGTTCTTTAAATACATTAGAAGCAAGAGACAGATGAAGGAAAATGTATGTCCACTAATCTGCTGATAACATCAGGAAGGCTGAGGTATTTAATGCCTGTTTTGCTTCTGTCTTCATTAATAAGGTTAATTGTGACCAAATACTTAATACAATAACTGCAAGGGGGAATGAATACAAGCCAGATAAGGACAGGTTAAAGAATATTTAGAGATATTATATGTATTAAAGTCAGTAGGACCTGATGAAATGTACCCTAGAGTACTGAAGGAACTAGCTGAAGCAATCTCAGAATCATTAGTGATAATCTTCAAGAAGACATGGAGAGGTGAGGTCCCAGAAAACCGGAGAAGGGCAAACATAGTGCCTATCTTTAAAACGGGGAACAAAAAGGACTTGGGGAATTATAGACCAGTCAGTCTAACTTCAATATCTGGAGAGATACTGGGACAAATTATTAAACAATCAATTTGTAAGTATCTAGAGGATAATATGGTTATAAGGAATAGCCAGCAAGGATTTGTCAAGAACAAATCATGCCAAACCAACCTGATTTCCATCTTTCACAGGGTTACGGGCCTAGTGGAGAGGGGAGAAACTGTACATTTGCTTTTAATAAGGCTTTTGACAGTCTGATGTGACATTCTCACAAACTAGGGAAATGTGGTATAGATGAAATGACTATAAGGTGGGTGCACAATTGGGTGAAAGACTGTACTCAAAGAGTAGTAATCAACAGTACACTGTCAAACTGGGAGAACATGTCTACTGGGGTCCCAGAGGGATCTGTCCTGGGTCTGATACTATTCAGTGTTTTCATTAATGACTTGGATAAGGGAATGGAGACTTGGATAAGGGAGTGCTTATAAAATGTGTGGATGGCACCAAGACAGGAGGTGTTGAAAGCACTTTGGAGGACAGGAGTAGAATTCAAAATAACCTAGACAAACTGGAGAGTTGGTCTGAAATCATCAATCAGATGAAATTCAATAAAGACAAGTGCAAAATACTAGACTCAGGAAGGAAAACTCAAATGCAAAAATAAAAATGGGGAATAACTGGATGGGCAGTAGTACTGCTGAAAAGGATCTGGAAGTTACAGTGGATTATAAACTGAATATGAATCAACAGTGTGATTCAGTTGCAAAAAAGGTTAATATTCTAGGGTGTATTAACAGGAGTGTCATATGTAAGACACGTGAGGTAAGCACTAGCACTGGTGAGGCCTCAGCTGATGTACTGTGTCCAGTTCTGGCCACCACTCTTTAGGAAAGATGTGGACCAACAGGAGAAAGTCCAAAGAGAACAACAAAAATGGTAAAAGTTTTAGAAAACCTGACCTATTAGGATATGTTAAAAAAAAAAAAGGGATGTTTAGTCTTGAGAAAAGAAGACTGAGGGGGGGAACTGATAACAGTCTTCAGATATGTGTGGTTCTCAACCTTTCCAGACTACTACACCCCTTTCAGGAGTCTGATTTGTCTCATGTTCCCCAAGTTCCACCTCACTTAAAAACTCTCTGGCTGCCCAGTTGGAAAGGCAGAAGTAAGGGTGGCAACACCGTACCATGCCACCCTTTCTTTTGTCCTACTGCTGGCAGCGGTGCTGCCTTCAGAGCTGGGCGGCTGGAGAACAGTGGCTGCTGGCTGGGGCATTCATGTTGTCTGCGGTGTGGGAGGGCTATTTTTTTAATCCTGCTCTGCAATACCGACACCCACCCATTCCTGCATTGTTTATTGAATTTTTATCCCTCTCCCATTGTTATGGCAGTGAGTCCTACAGGCCCGTGGGATCCCAGTCCTGCTCCAGGGCTCTAGTGCCTGTTGTAAAACTAGGGAAATAAGATGAGTTGACATAACCCTGGAAGACCTCTGCATACCCTCAGTATTAAGGGCTGTTATAAAAAGGACAGTGATTGATTGTTCACCATGTCCACTGAAGGTAGGACAAGAAGTAATGGACATAATCTGTACCCATCATATAAAAATCTACATGACCTAATATATACTGGAACACCTTCCATCTGAAATAAGTGTAGAACATTTCCTAATGGCTTAGGGGTCAGGGAGAGGCTCTATTGGCTTACAAGGTAAAATTGCTGCCTAAAAATCACCAGGTACTAACCTGTAAGAAACTTACAGAGTTCACATTTGATAGGTACAGACGCTAGAATAGGGATTCCACTCATTGTTTAAGTATGCGCTACTGCATTGCCATCAGCTGGCAGCCACAGTGTATTTTTCCAGTGTCCATTGGACTAAAATTTTTCATGGGCCAGATTCTCAGTTAGTGTAAATGAGTGCAGTCCTGTTGACTTCAGTGGAGCTATTCCAATTTACACCAGCTGATGGTCTCAGTACTTGTGTCATTCTTAGCCTCTGACATCCAAATGGCTCCCTAAATCAAAATCTAACATGCTGCTTCAGTACTCCTTGCAACTACATATTAGCATCTTCTGCTCACCCTAGAATTTTAACTCAACCCTATATAACAAAACTGCCTGAATCTTCAGTTTGTACTACGATGAGGTGTGCTAAGCTAGTAGATTAGAAAGGTCCTGCACATGCTCCAAGGACTGACATAAGGCTGCAAGGTTAGGACTCTGGGACCCAAGAATATCTTAATGCCAACTGGCCCAGGGGTGCAGAGGGGTTCCAGGAATCTCCTGATCCTGGTATGTATTTTCTTGTTCACCGAAGAATGTCATGTGAAACCTCAAATGAAAGCTAGTGTCACACTGGTCATCAATATCATTGTGAAACATATATACAGATTGGAGTTATCTACATATAATGAAAATATGTTCTTAAGCTCTGTGTATGGGAGTTGGTCACTAGCAAAGGTGAAAAATCAGGTTTCTGTCAGACAAGCAATGTTTAGTCGCTATCTGTTTACATGTAAACTGAGTATTGTCTTGTTCATAGTGGATCTTCTATCACCAGTCTGAACTGAATGCAAATGAAGAATTGTAAGAAAGAACTTCAGAAAGACACTAACAGGAAGACAAACACAGTATTGTGGAGAAAACCTGATCTCAGGATGCATTTCAAAGGTTTGCTTACTATATTTTTTTTTGGAGAGGGGGGCAGAGAAGACACCCGAGCACCTTCACTGAGGAAGTAAAAGGACAGCAATTTTGCTTCATGAAAAAGAGGCTTCAAACAGACTTGGTTGAAAACACTGGAGAGAACTTTGGATGAGATCCACTTCTTTAAACAAGAGAGTAACTTGTTAGTTAAAGTTTAGTCTCTGATTTTGTTTTATATATAACCATTTGTTTCTAAAATTCATATCCTTTATTACTTTAATCTGTTCTTTGATAATAAACTTATTTTTGCTTTCACTATAAATATATCTTGTTTTCACTGTAAAAATATCTAGGTGCCAGGGTGTTAAGCAACGTGATGTTCCTGAGTTGAATCTTACAAGCTGGTGTGTACTGTTTCTTTCTGAACAGCAAGCCTGATAATTCTGCAAGTGATCATGGACCAGGGGCTGGACATTGTAGGGAACATTCCAAGTATTTGGGAGTTGGTGTGTGCCTATCACTACCTGTACAGAGAGAGCAAGGCCTGTGGGAGCCTGGAAGGCAGGTCTTGTGTTGCCAGAGGCTGTCGGTTTCAGGAGCTGATCCACAGCAGGCACAGACAAGACTGCTTCATGCTAACACTGCTCACAACTGTGTACCACGGGGAGATCACAGACTTAGATCCCGATCCATCTTCAAACATTTATATTTAACGATGATAAACTGTGGGGGGAAAGCCACTCTTACACTGGAATAAGTGTGTCCACACAGGGGGCTACACCTGTATAACTATACCTTCATAACTATATTGGTATAACTGGTAAAATTTTCCCATGTAGACACGATGTAAAGGTTTGCAGGATCAGGGCACCAGATCTCGCTAGCCAGCAGCAGTTGCAGAAGCAGCCAAACCAAGGAGTGCTGTGCTGGGTGGGGGGGATATAAAATGGGGCCCAGATGTCGCAACCCCTTCCCTTCCAGCACTATTTCAGATCCAAAATTGTACAGGGGAGACCCTTCCACATTTTGGGAAACCTAGGGCCCACACTGTGCCTCCTCCGCACAGGTGCCCTATGCCAACTGGCTGTGTGCTCCAACTCTCTCTCCACCCACAGGTTCACTCCACATCTACCCCTCTTGCCCTTTTCTCCCCTGCTCTGTCCTTCTCACCCCCTTCCCTTCAGCATCCCTTCTCCCTTCACTTTTCTTTCCATTTAGCTCATCCTCTCCTAACTAAACCCTCTCATAAATAAATAAATCAATAAAATTGCGAAACTAACATGACATTTGCTCTTATCACATTGTTCACCCTGCTTGTGTTTATACCTCTTCCCCTACTCTGTATCTGTCATGTATATTTAGATTATAATCTCTTTGGGATAGAGACAGCCTGCTACAGAGTTTGTACAGTACCTAGCACAATGGGGCACCATTCTTGGTTGGCCCTTAGGCACTAATGTAACAAACATGATTGATAATAATGTTAATGTTGCTTTGACACTGTCTTGATTTGTGTTCTTGCACAAGTCACTTAAACTCTGTCTGGGATTTTCAAAGGAACCTAAGGGAGCTAGTTACCCAAATTCCACTGAAATTCAATTGGAGGTGGGCATCTGACACCCACAGGTTCTTTTGAAAATCCCAGCTTCTGTATGCTTGTGTCCTCATCTATCCCCTAGGGATAATAGTATTTACCCACATACTCCCCTGGGGTGTTCTCAAGATTCATTAGTCAATGCTACTGCAGTGCTTTGAAAATGTAAGGAGCCTTATCCTTTTTTTTTTATCTTCACCAAATAAAAATATATGTATACTGATTTCGTTCATATTTGCATAGCACTGAAATCCAAAAATTCCTTTGACTTGCAAAAGACTATCAATCCACATCACAAAGAAGTTTAAGGGACATATTCTTAGAGTGAGAGTCTGCCCATTCAAAAGTCTAAACCATAACTTTATTCATTTTTTGTGTTTCTAAAACAGGCTGCTATTGGATGGGCAGAATCATTTGCAGCTGATCCATGTTGCTTGCAGGTACCATAATTGTGCCATGTACAAGCACATTGCTGCTTACTACACAGCCAATAAAACAATTATACATTGTAGGTCAGATTCACCGGTACTTTCTGGTTGTTTTGTGCCACTTCAGGAACACTAAGGAGCTGTAAATCTAATGTACCCATCTGTTTAAGCTAGGTTTACAACTACTTCGAATCGCTGGAGTGGTGCAAAAAGACTAAATGCACTGGTTAATCTAGTCCAAAGTTCTCAGCTTTGAATGCTGTCCTCTGCTTTTTGTAGAAATTTCCACATAATAATAATATTCTGCAGTCTTTAGTATCATCCATCTAAGAATTTCAAAGAACTTCACAGACATAAATTAATTAAATCTTGCAACACCCCTGTGAGGTACAGTAGTACTGAACATTATCATGCCCATTTTATAACATGAAAAGGAGGCAGGACTGAAGAAACTGAGGACTGAGCCCCCTGTTCTAATTGTTAAACTATGCTCCCTCTTTATATATTACTCAATTTTAGTTGTTGGTTGCTACATTCTGAGAGGAAAACATAGCATGTGATTTCACTGTTATACTTGTTATACAATTTTTAACTAATCAATTAATAAAAGTTCCCAAATTAAACCTAGCTGTCTGCTAGTCATATTGCGGAAATAAGCAAATAAGCAAATAGTAATCATTAGAGAAGTTTTGTGACCGCAGAACAATATATCACCATAAATTGTGTAAGACTTGACAGAGGGCTTGTTAATACAGCCCTACAACATGCTCACAGTAAAAATTAGGATTGTGTGATCTTAAAAGGGTTTTGTTTTCTTGTGTTCTTATTTGATAAGTGAAATGAATCAAATTTCTTGAACGTCCATCTACTGCTGTTGCCATTATCTGGTGGCACACTCATTCTCACAGGGGAAGTTCCTGGACCTTTGCTATGACCTTCCCTGAGCAGAGCTCTTTTTCTCTGTCATGCTTTTTCTTGTCATTCTCTAGCTTGCTGACCTCCTCTCACACAGACAAACACACAGAAAGGCAGATATTAATCAGAAACTTTATAGTTCATTCATGGTCCCTGATTTATGTCAATGCTCCATTCCTGCTCTGCTCCCAGTTTCTCTAAAGCGATGCAGGAGGTGGGAATGACAGAGATTAGCAAAAAAGGCCTGAAGGAGAGGTCAACTGTGTATCAAGGGTCAGTTAACTGCTCTGGGAAAGACCAGTGCAGCTGGTAACCAAGACAGCTTCTGGATACAATGAAAAAAGCCACTATAAACATGATGGTACTTGATCAAGAGAGTGACTTAAATTTCATGTCCCATGCAGCTATATTTTGTTATGGTTGGAGGCTCAGCAATCATGCCACCTTATTGAAATTGTTGGGCATGATAGCTGCCTTCAGTTCAGGCTAAATGAATGAACGGTTAAATGCCCCTTTGTTCAGTGATAGATGAAACAATGGAAAACCTCTGCCCAAGGTCTAGACTGCATGCAAGCCTGGGCAATGGGTGGGGTATATAGTCCAAGGGGCTTTTCAAGGGTCTGATAAAAATGTAGGGGTGGGGGATTGATCTGATTGGAGCTCTGTGTCCGAGACAAAGAAGCGGCCAAAACACCACAGAAGCACACAGAGTGACAGAAGGCAGCAAGGAAGCCCCAGGGACACACTTGTAGCGTGACCCTGAGAAAAAGCTAAAAAAGGAGGATTTTGGGTAGAGTGCTGGCTGGAAAGAGACTTGGAGCTGTGAGCACAGAAACTGTCTCCTGTTGTGTTAGGAAAACATTCTTTGTAAATACACAGGTTTGCATCTAAGAAATATCTGACTCCATCATCAATTTTCTCCTCCTAATGGAAACAACCTGCAAGACTCCAAATTTTGGCTAGCTGCTCAGATCAAAAGAGGTAACCATATACTATATACTTCTACTTCTATCAGCAGCAATGCAAACCAAACCATTCAAAGCTTGTTTCAGCACTACCACATCCACAATTCAGAGGGAAGTAGATTTATTTCAATCATTTTATGTACCCACAGTTAAAAATCTTCCAAGATTCTGTAAATGTCTCTGGGCCTTTTTTCCATATGATTGCCTGCTACTGAATATATTTTGAAGTATGGGGTGTATTGGGACTGAGTAATGCACTTCTTTCAGTGTGTCCATTCTAAAGCAGTGGCATAGTAAAGACTGGTTGTTTATCAGAGTAAAAAAATGCAAAGAACTCATGACTTAACTTATTTTAAGCAAAACATCATTTTATGATTAAAATGTTGTAAACTATTTATGAATATTTAACTGACAGGTTAAAAACATTAAAAGATGCAAACTTCACTGCACAGGACTATGCATTTGTAAGAATTAGCAGATGAGTCTTGGCCTGGGCATAGTGGCCTGGGTGAGAAAGATCGTGATTTTTTTATTAAGATACCCTAGAAGTCATGGGGCAAAAAATCTTAGCGCCTTTGAACTCAGTGGGAATTTTGCCATTGATTTCAGTGGACCCATGATTTCAGGCATGTTTTTTGTCTTTAAATTCATGGCCATTACAAACATACAGCCTTAACCATAGTACCATATTAACTGTATCTCTTTTCTTTCTACCTTAAAGATCACAGACAAAGCTATGTAAAGGTAAGTTTTTCAACATTTTAAAATCTAACAGTTTATTTTCTTTTAATTGGTTTTAAAAACAGGATGATTCTAGATAGAACAACTGAGATGAACATATTTTAGTTATGTAAAATTAAACATATAAAAGTACTCTGATCCAAATAGGGTCTCTTTTCTTGCTGATGTTAGGATTTACTTATGCTAATTGTAGTTAGTGGCCAGAATTGTCAGTGTACACATTGATTTAAAGCTCACCTTTGCATGCCCCTGATTCTGGTACTTCTCAAATTTCCCTAACGGCTTGTAGTGAGGCGATGTGGCCTCCCCCTGAGCCAGAGGGGTAGGGTTCCCTGTCTGTGCCCGGGTGGGTGAAACCAGGCTGGGCCTGTCCCGTCCTGTCCACTGGAAGTTGAGAGGCAGGAAGCATAAAAGACGCAGCCTCCAGCCGGTTGTTGCAGAGCCAGGAAGGACACATGTCCTGCTTGCTGCAGGCCTCTGGTTCTGCTACCAAGCTGAGTGCCACCCTGACCCCAGAGGAGACTGAGGTTGGAAAGGAGCTGCTGAGTTTGCCAGTAGCCAAATACCCCGATGAGGCAGAGGACCCCTAAACAACGGCACCCCTTCCTGAACTGTGATAGGAAGTAGCCCAGGGAACCAAATTGTGGCCCAGTTCTTGGTGTGGGCGTTTGTGTCAGTGTTTTTCGCTTGGCATCCCGCTGACCCAGTGGCAGTACCTTCCATCACTGTTAAGGCCCTGGACTGGGACCCAGTGGAATAGGGTGAGCCTGGGTCCCCCTATCCTCTGCCGCCGCCCCCCCCCAGGGCAGCAGCTACCCCACTGTAGTTTGACTCCAGGAGGTCTAATCACTGGCTGTACCCTGCCCCAAGATCAGACCCCCTTTAAACTTCTTCTTTGTTCTGCCCTGCCTGTGGGCCTGAGCTCCCTAACTGGTTGTTGCTTTGCCCTGCCTAAGATCCCGAGCTGCATAGACTGCTTATTTGCTCTGCCTTGCCTGAGGGCCAGAGACTATAGACTGCCTATTGGCCCTGCCCTGCCGGAGGACCTGAGGCCATAAATTGTTTAGTTGCTTAGCCCTGCCTGAGGGCCAGAGCTTCCATGAACTGCCTATTTGCTAATTCCCCCTCACAACAGATTGTAAACCAAGTAACATAGTGACACGGTGTGGCCTCCCTCCAAGTCAGTGAGGGAGGTGTGACCGCTACCGCACTACACAGCTGCTCTAATTTACACTGAATGGGAGAGAAGCACTAAAGTCAGCAGAGGACTGAGTTGAACAAGGGGACCTCAGTAACATATTCTTTCCTTCAGACTCCCTCCTTCTCTTGCTACGCCACCAAGTAAATGGTATAAAAATTCCTATGTTGTCACTATGTTATTGGAGGATCACCTTGAGACTGATGTAATCTTCCTTGGGCCAGTTTCAGGGCCATATTGGTGGTGGTGTACAAAGTGGCTACACTGCTTCAGAGGATCTGGCTCTAATGTATTTCCATTACAAGAGTCAGAGAAAAGATTAATAAGACTCAATCTTCTCTGGCCATATTTAATTACATGTTTTTGATTAACTTCTGAGAGGCATCCTTAAAGATTTTGTACATTTTTCACTCAATACATCTGAGCAAGACATAAGTAATTATGTGCAATAAAAAGGTACATAAGTCTTCTATTTAAACTTTTAGAATGCAGCTATCCTCACTATCATATTCAGACAGTATACAAATATAAATTGAAACACAAAGGAAGATCGAGAGAAAACGAACCCAAAGAAGAGGATTTTGAATGGATTATCTTTATGTAGGTCAAGAGATTTAAAAGCAGGATTAATACAGAGGTCATAAAAGAATATACATGCTTGCCAAGCCAATATAATGGAATATCAGATCCACTTTGCAACTTAAAATGTAAGTATGTAATATACCTTATGATTTCATATAAACCAAAATCTGTAATGAAACAGCTACAATGAAGTAAATAAAAATAAAGAAATAAAGAAATAAATAAAAAGCAACAGCAAGTAATGAAAAAAGTGTCACAAGATAAACAGTGATACTTTTAAAATTATTGGCAGACTCACTAGCTGTGCAAAATTAATAAAATATTATTTTATCATCATAATGTGATTTTTAAGTTACATGACACAAGGAGAGGGTAAAGGAGCAAAGGAGTTCATTAATTAAACTCAATACTTTATTTTTTGTTATATCATTGCCAAAATGTATCCAAATTATTTTTATTTTAAAAATGTATTTACAGTTTCTAAGGCATGCTGTCTTGAAAATAATATTATAAAAGGCTTAAAGACATATATGTTAGTGAATTTTGTTATGCCTTTTTAAAATTAAAGCAGGGTGGAGAAAATTTCACTGCAGTGAGTACTCACCCTTCTTATAAAATAAATATTGACTTGTAAAATTAATCATCTAAATTCTCCATGTGGTGGGAGAGGGGAGAATACTACAAAGCCTTTCACTTCTAGGTCATGGGTTCAACCCCACACCAGTTTGATAATAATCAAAAGTTAAATATTTAATGGCCTATATTTAAATATAATAGGTGGCTGCCATAGTCTAGTTCCTAATATGAAGGTGAACACAATAGAAAACTCACCTTCCTTCTTGTCAATCCCAACAGAGAAGCTAATGACTGAATGAAGATACAGAATTAACTACCCTCCCCTTATAAAGTGACCTCATCACCTGGGGCCCCTATAGGTCAGAACTTAGACACGCTGGTGCTGCTGTCCTGTGGATAGACTGATAGGATTTAATTCTCTACGGCTGCCAGTCAGGCACCTTCCACGAGCACTAAATTAATTTAAGAAATACAGTTTTATAAATTTTAGTCTGAATAAAATCATCACTTTGACTGCTGGATGAAGCTTGGTACTTCTTTTGTATGCGATATTTTTATTACGTGATTTTGCTAGTATGCCCCTCATATTGCAGACAGAAACAATTTTATTGTGGTTTACTCTGAGCATGAATATTTGAAATATTTTACCATACATAAATCTGGCTAACAGTTTATGTAGTCTCCCAAGTAGTAAATGGATAAAACTACATAATTCTGAGGAGAGTGTAAGGCAAACACACAGCCAACCCAGGGCTGCTCACTCAGCAGCCCCTCCAACTGAGGTGAGGCACCACTCAGGCATGCAGCAACAGCCCAGCTGCACTAACATATTCTTCCCACAGAGCCTGCAGTGACTCAGCAGTGTTTTCCCCATTAATTGAAATTAGACGGGGTATTCGAATTTACTGGAGGGGGCTGGAAAAGGACTAAATTCCCTTCATAGGGTTGCCAATCCTCCAGGATTGTCCTGGAGTCTCCAGGAATTAAAGATTCATCTCGAATTAAAAACTGTAATGTGATGAAACCTCCAGGAATATGTCCAACTGAAATTGGTAACCCTAGATACCGGCCAAAGGTTGAAGTTGGGGAGTTAGGGTCCAAGGATGGTCAGGAAGTGAGGCAAGGCTGGTGCGAGTCAGTAACCAGACTGGAGCAAGATCAGAATAGGACAAGGATAAGACTGGAACAAGGCTGGGGCAGGAATAGGATCAAGAGCATGCTGGGAGTCTCAAGAGTCTGATACACTGCAGGAGAGCTCCTGGCTGAGTAGTGCTGTTGCACAGACTGATCTGCAGCTTTGGGTGGGTGGGGAAATACCTGTGCCTGGGTGGTCATCTGACCCAGGCTATATTCCAGAACAGGCTGCAACCATATGCCTGAAGCTCTACAACGCTCCCCCACCTGCCGAACTCCTCCTGTTCCTCTTCCAGGGGTCAACTAATTACATTGTACCTGGACCCCGGCTACAGTACTGACTTGGTTTGTCCCTGGACTCTTACAACCTGACTTAGACTGCTGGCTTGCATCTGGACTCCGGCTATGGTGCTGTTTCTGGTTTGTCTATGAACTCTGATCTCAGTTCTGCCTCCTACCTGTCCCCAGATCTTGATGCCAGCACCACCCTTTTTTCTAGTCCTGACCTATGTCCGGCTTTGACTTCTAATCCAACCACTAGGCCTGATTACCATGAGGCAGACCCTGAAAGAGGGTAGAGTGTGTCCTCCACCCCAGACCTTAATCCTGCAGTTCATAAACACTGGATACAAGAACTAGAAAAAGACTTTCACAAACAGTGCCAAGGAAACAAAAATGTATGACTGATCGCTTGCAGAACTCAAGCTACACATTTGCAAATATAGATTCTTCTTTGAGTGCTTGCTCATGTCCGTTCCTTTGCAGGTGTGTGCACAGTTACCAGAACTTTTTTCCCTTTAGCAGTTCCCGTAGGGCTGGCTCTGGCCTCCATGAAGCCCGCGCACATGCTACGGTATATGAAGTGCTGCCAGCCCTACGCCCCCTCATTTCCTTCTTTCCACCTGTGACCATTGCTGGAACTGCTTCAACTTGCAAATCGCAAGTGCTCAATCCCTTTTGCTCTCCCTTGATTGTTCGTTGTTTGTTCTAGTTAGGTAGATTAGACCTTAAGTGTGGTAATAGTGTTAGTTAGTCATTTTAGGATAGTCCTGGCTAGGATTTAGCCAGTAGCGGGGTATTCCCCGGTCACCGGGCTTCAAACTGCATGCCTCCTGCGGGAAGGCCTTTCCCATGATAATTGCCGAAAGTGCCTGCGGGAAGCTCATAGTAAGGACAAGTGCAAGATTTGTAAGGCTTTCAGATCTCGGACTCAAAAGGACAGAGAAATCCATCTGAAAGCTTTACTGATGGAGGCAGCACTTAGACCGGCCTCCGAACCGACCTGCTCGGCCTCGGTACTGAGTGTGGCATCAATGCAGAGCACACTGTTGGCACTGGTCCCAGCCTAGCACCGGACGTCTTTGTCGCTGCCAAAGAAGAGGTGACATAAACAGCTCATGGAGCGAGGACACTCCCCCACACCATCTAAGAAAGCGGGGTCGAGCATGGGGCACTGAGGCCAGGCAGCGGAAACTTGCTTGCCACCGCTAGAGCCTATGTCTCTGGTCAGAGAGCCACCCCTGACTCCGGGGAGTGGGGGGGCATCTCTGCACCTGCTGGCACCATTGACGGCGGAGGTGTTTCAGGCAGCAAGGACCTTGTTGGCCTTGCCCCAGCCGTCCCCGCCCCAGCCTCCACCCAGAGAGAAGGGGCCGGTGTCCCAGGGAAGCCCGTTTTGGGCCCCCTCAGTTGGCTCAGGTGATCCCTGAAGCGGGGAGGAAGATCCCCACGAGCCCAGTTGCTTGGGGGGAAGGCTTGACACACCGCCGCTCCCCAAGAAGTTGCTCCAAGTCGCGGTCATCGGAGCACTCCACATCGGCAGGGTATGCAGCAAGGTCGCCCTCCCAGCACCAGTCACAATCCCCGGCACTGAATAAAGTTCACACGAGGAGGCGGCGCCTGTCGGGGTCGCCTGCACTAAGTCACTCTCCTGAGGAAAGTCAGCACCGCTCCCGTTCCCTGGCACTGAGGTGTTTGCCCACAATGAGGTGGCACAGAACTCGGTTGCCAGAGGCTGACTCGGCACCAAGAGGGAAGCGGCAGCGCAAGTCATCGATGCCCAGGCAACATTCCAGATGTTCCAGCTCGTAGTTGGAGCATGACACTCCATGTCAGTACTGGTCGTGGCACAGGCACCGGATGTCATTGTGTTCACGTTCAACAATGCCGAAGAACCGTTCTCCAGAGCACTGGAGCACCCGCAGATCAGGTCATCACTCCTCCAACACTCGGCACCGGACAACATGAGTGTACAAGGCAGCCCCACTGTGGTCATTGGACAGTGAGTCGATGTCCTCTTGGGAGGGCGGCCACCGGGCGAGTATGTGCCACTAGCATAGGCTGCCGGAATACCCTTCGTTGCAGGTGGCCCTGTGGTGGCCTCAAGGGCAGTGGCTTCATCAATGGTCATATTGGAGACCCTGGGGGTTCTTTATTGGGTTAAGTCCACAGTCCTTCAAATCATTAGGGATGCAGTCCGCCCCACAGGTGCCAGAGAAGGACCTCATTCTTCAAGTCTTGAATTTAATTGGACTGCTCACATGACTAAAGATCATTCAAGTGATGTGTGAAAGATTGGATTCCTAGGGGTGGGGCCGTGTCATTTTTGTTTGTCTATAAAGTGCTATACACATCTTTGTATTATTATTATTGCAACTGTAAAACAGTTAATGTTGTTAACTAAATAAGCAAAATTTCTGAATCCGAAAACTGTGATTTGTATTAGAAAGGCCCAAAAGAAAAGAAAACATACATGCATCTTGTGAAAATCTATGTACAATATATAAATACATTTTTAGACATATACAAAATAGGCAAAATATCAAAGAAAATCATCTATTATGAGGGATATTGTAATTACCCTAGAAATTAAGACATTCAGATGAGCTGGTAGTGACAAGATAAGATTTAACAACAATGAGTAGTTCACCTGTCATTCATGTATGTATTACTACTGAGGAATCAGGAAGTGATGACAGGCATTCAGAAAGAAACATCCTTATTTACCCTCCTAGAATATTAATTTCCATGTCCAAGTTAAACTTGATTAGCTCAGGATTACTATGTGGAAATTATCAAATAATAATCCTGAAAAAGTCCATTTTCTTATACTATCCATTAACAAAATAAGCACTCTGGTGACAAAAGAATGCCTTCTACATCACTTTATACAGCATTTTTAAGACTTTTTCCAAATACAATGGGCATTAATCTTCACTGCCTTGCACAGTCAATTATATAGATGCAAAGAAGGTGTAAAATGACACAAAAATCAGAATAGTTATCTTTTCACTAGCTTTGCAATAATTACATATGGTGCAAGGCACTGGAGAATCAGCCCTAATATAATCATATTGATCTGAATGCAAAAATTGGTAAAAAGTAAAAATGCATCTCAAATTGAAGAAAGATGCATGTACATAGAATAAAAAAATTAAAATGGAGAAAAAGTAATCAGTTCAATTGTCCTAACTGCACGATGACTGGCAATCTACTTCTGTATCTAAGATTGTATCAAGTTATCTCCATGAATATAGGGAAGTAATCACAACATCGGTGCAGTAACAAAGAGCTCTTAAATTTTTTTAAGAAAGCATTTAAATCTTTTCAAAAGAGTGATTATGCCAAAATGCAATTCATTCTTTAAGGAGAAAGCTTTCAGGTAAGGTAGGCTTTCAGAATCACTTCCAAATACTGGACATGACTATATAAATGTTTTGGGAAATTGTTACAAGCTCACCAAATACAAGAAGAAAAAACAGGAGGCATGGATGATCAGTCATAATAGCTCATGGAAGTTGATTGAAGATGTAGCTATCTAGACTAGACCCAAACTAAATGAGGTGAACGGGAATGGATGAATAAGAAATAAGTATGGAGTATGGAGAAATAAGTATGGAGATATGCTCACAAGATTTTGTTTAAAACGCAAGAGTCCCATAGGTATATACTGCCGCCATAGTACATAGAGATTTATTCATGTATGTCCAGATGCATCAAGATGATAACACATTCCTATGTTAAACTAGCCACTCATATTTAAAAGGACACATCAGCTTTTAGACCCACAATGTTACTTACCTTTAAAGTTGTTTGTGTCTCTAGAGACCACTGAGGCACTTCTAGTTCAAACCAATCCTGAAAGCCACAGGAAATATAAAAACCTGTGATTGGGAGTTTGTTCTCGACACAGGGCCCGATTCTTATACTCTTACTCATGTTGAATACTGTCATAGTCCATGCACGGTCCTATTGATGTCAACAGTAAAGTACTACTCAACTTAGGCCTGGTCTATACATAAAACAGGTCAACCTAGCTACATCACTCAAGGCTGTGAAAAATGTCATGCCCCGTGTGTGTATTTAAGTCAACTTAACCCCTACTGTAGATACAACTAAGTCAATTCTTCCATCTCCCTATCTAATGCCTCTCAACGGGATGGATTTTGACAGTGATGGAAAAAAATCCTTCTATTGCTGCAGTAATTTTCTATGCTACAGCAGGATAGTTGCAGCTGTACCTCTGTAGGGTTTTGTGAAGGGGCTGACTCACCACTGGCACCTCCTTGTAGCCAGGCATGGCATAGCAGTTCTGGAAGTCTCTTGTCCACAGCTGCTTGCTCTGTTTCTGCGGTGACCGGGGCCCCAGGGTAGTCAATGAACAAAAAGCAAGGGGAATTAACACAAATAAACGGAATTAATAAGAAATAGAGGGAAATGATTCCCTCTTGGGGTGCATCAGAATTTGGCCCTATCTACCTCAGGGAGGGGCATTCAGGCAGTGGTTATCTGGGAAGCACCCACCTTGAGTCAGCCTTTTTCTCAGAGGTCTGTTTTCTTCACTGCTCTGCCAACAAGTGTCCTGTGTTCTGCTTTCCTTTTAAGCGCCTACTCCAGACTGGGGCTTTACGACCATAACTCCAATGAACACTAACAGGTAGAGCTGGGTTTTGTCATGGCAGTGTTTTGGAAAAGTCCTGGGTGGCTCTGAGGACAAGAATGAAGATAATGGAAATATAGTTTGAAAAAAATCAGTTGAATCAAAAATAACCATTTTTAATATTTTAATGCCCAAAGCAAGAATGTATAGTGCTGTGATAATAGTAAACAGATGTCGATATAGATATATTTATAAAGCCATCTAAGTTCTCAACATTACAAATATATCAGCCAGATTCTCAGCCCCAATATTGCTCCTTTATACTGTTCTGGTAGTGCACAAGAGCAGTAAGGCAAGCTCATTGGTCAGTGGAAGCTTCCCTGGCATGGGTGCCATATTAATATTTTTATTATTCACATTGGCAATGCCTAAGGACCAGTCAAGAATGGTGCCCCATTGTGCTAAGTGCTGTACAAAGACAGAGCAGGAGATGGTCCTTCCCCTGAAGAGTTTACAATCTAAATAGACAAGACATGCAGGCTGGGAAAAGGGGTATAACACACAAGCAGAGCAAACAATGTGATGGCAGCAACAAATGTCATGTTAGATCCACAATTTTTACTTTGGGTGGGTTTGGGAGGGAAAAACTAAACAGAAAAAAAAAGGGAAGGGACAGGGAAAGCGGGTGATAGGGTAGAAGAGGACGGATGGTGCAGGTGTGGAGTAAAGCTAAAGAGAAGAGACAGTGAGAGAGAGGGAGAGGATTTGAGCAAGCAAGCAATCAGAACCAGCCTATAGAGCTAACATAATCAACTGTGCACCATCCCCTTTCCCAGCCCCAGATATGGATGCTCTGGCCAAGGCAAAGGGGCACAGCCAATAGAAAGGGGGCATAATGCAGGTCTTGTGCCCATAGGTAAGCATGAGCTACAAGAATCGACCTTGTGGGGCCATTGGCTATGAATTGTTTATAGCAGCCCTGCGGTGCAGAATCAGCCCCAGGATCAGGAAACAACAAATGGCTCCTGTGCATTCACTCTCGTCATGTGTCTAGGGCTTATTGGGTACAGCTGAGAATCTGGGCTGCATTTTTTTTTACAAGGGTGAGGGAGTATCATATGGCCCTTTAGGGAATTACCACATTCACTGAGAGTTCATTGGTCTGCTTTTTGTGTGTTATCTGCAGTATTATCATTGGGTTCCTGTCCTCTATTATTCCCATCCCAGGACTTCAAGACTTCACTGAAATTTATTCAACGGTTTACCAAATAAAACTGCTCATACAACATACGATTATGGATCACATATGAGCATGGCATTGTTTATGTGATAGACTGACACTAGGCAATTTTGATTTAAAAAATAGTTTTGTTTTCCATTGTCAATGACACTTTATTCATAGAATCACAGAAATAAGAGAAGGAAAACATCTATTAGACCATTAGACCATCCATCACCTACCAGTTTTGGATTGTTTCCAAAGTGCAATAAAGCACTTTGCTTTACTATAATTTTAGGTAGGGTTTTCAGCTCTTTCCTTAACAGATTATTTCAAGACCTAATGGACTTCACTGTTAAGAACTTTTTTTTAATCTCATAATCAGCCTAAATTTTCTTTTGCTGGGTTTTATCTCATTATTATACTGCTTGGACCAGATTAAACAATTCCCTTAATTCACTGGTGTTTATAGATGTTTACTATGATTTAAGAGTACTCTGCCAGGTCCATTAGAACTTGGAAACATGTAAACATGGCATCTCCAGGGCAACCCAGGTACTATCTGCACATTCTAGACAACTTTTGTTTGGAATCAAAATGCTTCCAAAGTTAGACTGGAGGTGGAAACTACAATGCAAAGATGCATATTTGCTGGGGCTCCAGAGCCGGATGCCACATTGAAAGGTATTTGGTTACTCTGTCTCTCTGAAATCCAGTTAGGAGAAAAAGGAAGTGGGAACATCTGGAACAACTTTATTCAAGGGTGGAGTCCTTACAAAATGTCTCTGCTTCCTGGTAGACTAAAGGAGTTACCAGTGGAATATTGTCTAGAGATTGTCTCCTAGGCACAGTGGATCTCAGAAAGAAGCATCTTGTAACAACAGATACACGTAAAGACTAATGATAATTTTATATTTATAAAAGCTGGTTTTGGAGTAGTTTTCCTGTAAATAAAAATATCCCCCCCTGTTTAATTGTTAGTTCAACGCTAGTTTACAATTATTTGTTTTTCTTGTATACTCCTGGATTGTAGCTCTTACGTTAGATTTAAGAAATATGCTAATTTCCCCCTCACTATTCATCTGCTGAATATAACTCCTGACTATCCACATTTTGAGCACCAATTTAACTAAATTAATTTAGAATCAATACAAAATCAATATAAACAAAATTGAAATAAGACACTCAACCCAAAATAGGTATCCATGCCAGAAGGCAGCAATGATTTAGGCCATGTCTGCATGTACATGCTACAGCTACGCCTCTGTAGCACATGTGATGAAGACACTGTATGCTCATGGGAGAGAGCTTTCCCGTTGGCATAAAAAAACCACCCCTGCAAGCGGCATAAGATATGTCGGCAGGAGAAGCTCTCCCGATGACATAGTGCTGTTCACACTAGCGCTTATGTCAGTGTAATATTCACACCCGTGAGCAACATAAGTTTTGCCAACATGGGTGGTAGTGTAGACACAGCTTAAGTTAAATCAGGGCTCATATTGTGTATAGACCAGCCCTAAGGAACAGTAATGAAATAGAAGAAAGGACACCTAATGTCACTTCCCTCAAAACATGCTACTGTCCCTATTATATCTGGATCAGAGAGACAAACCTTAATCCTGAGAACTGATAAAAATAACATAAGAGTTTATACTGGTAGCATAATTCATTTGAGTCTGTAGGAAACTTCTGTGACATTTGTCATAATTTCGTTTGTCATTGTGCCAAAGTATACAGATTTAATTATTTTATTCTTTCTTAAAAAGTCGGTATTTCCAATCCCTTCATTCTTTTTGTTGGTTTACTCTGTACTTTCTCCAATTTGTCAACATCTTCATGGTACTCAGAACTGTGTGTATTATTGGTGAAGTCTCACCAGTACTGTATAAAGAAGGACTATGATGTTTCTGGTGACATGAGGCCATTGTGTATTTAATCTAAAATTTCATTGGCTTTTTTGGCTGCCATATCATTATTTGTAAATAGTTGAGTGATACCTGGAAATATAACTTTTTCTGGTGAATAAGATACCCTTATAATACAATTCTCATTTGTCCAATTCTCCTCTGAAAAATGTTGTTCCTACTGAAGTGATTTTTCATGCCAGTGTCAAGCTCATGACAGATGTCAAAAGTGGACTTGGTTTATCAAGTCATCCAACATGTGACTGATTGGCATGAATAAGAAACATTTTATTTATTTCATGTAACTTGCATGATTAAGAGTTCTCTTAGCAAAATAATGCAAGTGACATTTAGAAAGTGGAAATTTTTAGTTTTTATTCCTTATTTTGAGCAAAGCAGATAGCATTTGATTTTCTTGCCATTAATAATAAGTTAAGAGCAACAACTCTTAAACTGGCCCCGTGGATGTGGAAAGGCACATCAGCTAAACACACAAATACTCTGTAACTGTCTGGAAACTAAAGTGCAGAAATATGATTTCATACACATGATTTATTGACAAAACCTAATTTTATGATCAACTCTTAGCTCATAATAAATAACACATAATATTGTTGAATTACAGATATGATTTAATTACATCATTTCTAATATGAGACAGAGTTTAATGGTTGCATTTGATATGGGGTTTAAATTCTTACTATATTAATTGCATGCAGTAAATTTGGAAGATGGCAGTGTTAGCTGAAATATTGACTTTACATTCTTCTGCATTCAGTTCTTTCATATATATAAATGTAATTGTTTACATTTCATCCAAAAATATCATTGGAATGCTTTGAGGATTTGCATGTCTGCATCCTCGGAGCACCAGGCATATATTTTAAGGTGGGGTTTTAAAATCTTCTGTTAATATGTTACTGTTCTTTCAATCCTGATACAATTTCAATGGAACCATTCCCATAATTATATTGAGATTGCACACACAAATCATGAGATAATCTGAAATACTTCAAAACAGTGTATTGTATGACTTAAATCCTACTCCTAGATCATCCTCTGATGAGGAAAAACCATATAAGCGTTCTTCTTATTGAGTTTCCACTGGATTATTTATTCGAGGGAGGTGGGGTTTGTCCATCTGTGAAATAACCAGGAGGTTCTGCCCCAAAATCTACACTTCTGCCAAAGGCCAGGACTATCTATGCAGCAAACAATGTGTCACCTCTCCCCACTTGCTCCAGACTCTTACTGACTCTGTACCAGCATGCTCCCATATCCCCACCAGCTTCAGCCACAGGAGCCATGCTGCCAGGTGATCTCCTGCTTGCTGCTGTTCCCCAATACACCCTTCAGGAGGACCTCAATAGCACAATATTTTACCAGAATCCTCACAGAGCAGGTTAGGGGATTATGAGGGAAGTGCAGACAACATTGAAACATGAAGGATGACGGTTTAGCTTCAAACAAATTCTTACACAGCCACTATGTAAACCTTTAAAATAGAGATTTTGTGTGGGGCAGGGATGCTGCATCACTAGCCACAGCAACAA
The DNA here is from genome assembly GCF_026122565.2 of Emydura macquarii macquarii. Lineage (NCBI taxonomy): Eukaryota > Metazoa > Chordata > Testudines > Chelidae > Emydura > Emydura macquarii. Next base: position 31,009,075 of record NW_027131927.1, on the reverse strand, counting down.
TATATATGTGAGGAGATTTTAAAAACCAAATTCTGAGTGAGCTTCTAAGTATTTCCCAATGAACTACAGAAAGCAAAACTCTTCCCCATCCCAGAAAGAAGAGAATCTATCACATTGACAGATTACTCCTTTCTCTTGATAAGCATCTTAGAAATATCATAGTTGGATAGACAGAAAGTGAGACAGACAGATATGATAGACAGTCTAATTTTACCCATGGATTAGATTGTCTGTCTGATTTTACACAGATTGTCTATCTGTCTGAGGGTACGCAATATAGATGTAGCCATATTGGTCCCAGGATATCAGAAAGGCAAGGTGGGTGAAGTAATATCTTTTATTGGACCACCTTCTATTGGTGAGAGAGGCCGGTCTGGGAATGGTCCCTTTTAATATGTACTAAGTACTTATGCGAAACAATCTGTTCCACCGTGTGTTTTGCTGTGATGCAGGGAGTTCTTGTCCCAGACCTGAAGAAGAGCTCTGTCCGGCTCAAAAGCTTGTCTCTCTCACCAACAGGAGTCGCTGCCCACCTTGTCTCTGGAAGGGTGTGTCTACACTTAAAATGCTATAGCGGTGCTGCTGTAGCACTTCAGTGCCGACACTGCCCACACTGACAGGAGGGGTTCTCCCATCGGTGCAGGTGACCCACCACCCTGGGACTTTTCACACCCCTGAGCGACAGAGTTAATCCCAATTAATTTTCTAATGAGCGTTCGGTTAGACAGACTCTGTCTATGTAAGACAGACTGACTGCCCATTGAGAAGGGAGTCTCAGTCTCCCTTGACTGAGGATGCGGGGGGGGGGGGGTGGGGCGGGAGGAGGGAAGAGGGTTGCATCATGCATTGTGAGTGCAGACAGGGGGCAGTGTCAGGCCAGACAGCAGCGCAGCGCCTGACAGGGAGGCAGAGGCGACTTCAACCTCCTGCAGTGACCGGGTCTGGCCGCTAGGGGTCCCTTCTCGTCAGACACAGCCTGACGCGCCCCTGTCTGCCTCCCCCTCCCCCACGTGACTGTCTCTCCTGCGAAAGGAAGGCTGGGAGGGGGAGGGACACAAGCCTCCTCCATTCTCAATTCCCCGCCCCAGCGAGTCCTACAGTTCCCAGAAAGCGCCGCTCTCCAAACTTTCCCCGTCCTGCGCAGGCGCCGAGCCCCTTCAAACGGCCGTGAGCCTCACGTGACCTGCTGGTAGCCAATCGGGTTTGAATCTGATTTTTTATCCGCTCCTCCCCTCTTCGCAGCGCTTGTGCGATCAGATCGATCTAAGATGGCGACTGTGGAACCGGTGAGTGTTTCATTCCCTTTCCCCGGCGCCCAGATCCCCGCGCCCCTGAGCCCGGGCAGGGGAGGAGGCGACGGGAAAGGCGGGGGGCGCTCCCCAAGGGGGACCCGAAGAGGGGTGATCCCAGCTAGGGCGGGACAGGGGGTGAGAGTAGATCGGCGAAGCTCTGTGAGTAGCGCACGCGCCGAGGGGGGAAAGGGAGACGCGCCGGCCTGGAGCGGCGAATGGGGGCGGGGAGGGGGGGGATTCCGAGCCCGTGAGTTAGGCGCGAGGTGGGGATTGTGCCGTCACCACCTGGGGCCCGCCTGGCGCGAGGCTTGGAAAGAGGGGGGGCATGAGGGGGGCGGCGCGTGCGTGAGGTGGGAGGGGAAGAGGGGGAAGCCGGCGCGTGATGAAGAGGGAGAATTGGGGGGGGGGAGCGGCGCGTTGCTGCTGTGCTGGGGCCAGACACCGGGCGGCGGCTCCTATTGTGCCAGCTGCGCGGTGCGTGCGGGGGAGGCCCGGCGCCTCTCACACGTGCGCTTCTGCCCCGCCGGACGGAGGCGAAGCCGAGAGGCCGGGCCGCCGCACCCCTTTGGGGAGCTAACCGCGCTGCCTCCCGGCCGGGGGGGCTCCCAGCGCGCCCCTGCGAGTGACCTTGGCGCCCCTTCCGCGGCCTGCCTGTCCTGCTCGTACTGCGGGGGGCGCCGCGTGGCGCGGGCGGAGGGGCCCGAATGGAAGCTGCGGAGCCGGAAGGTGACCCACGGAAGAGGCTGGTGCCACTTCAGCGTTAGTAAAGCACTGGATTGACAGCCTGCATTCAGACGGTCTGGCAGGGAAAGAGTGCTGAGCCATCCGCCACCCTGGAGTTGTGCTAGTAAAGGGATCGCTCTTCCCTTCCGCTTGACGCATCCAAACTTAATTTGTCTTGTTCCCTGACAAGCTGCAGCACAGTAGGCAAGTAGGTTTCACTTACCAAGCTGATGCCACCTGACTGGGGTGAACTCATGCTTCTCTATGAGACATCATGTGACTTTGCACGTATTTACTAAATATTTTGATGTCCTTGTTTCACATTTAAGTACTATAACTCCACAGAGTATTATTTCTTAGATATTCTTTCTACCTGCCCTTTTTTATTTCTGTGGGGCCCTCCAGCCATTCTCCATGGTTCATGTGATATATCAGCATATATATCAAAATGGCATCTCAGGATCATGGGCATCTGCAAGATTGGGTATTGGGGTCTGGAAAAGAAGGTAAATTAGTCTCTTTTTGGGGGGGGGGGGGGCAGGTTGTGTGATTTACTCTATTAAGTATTGAAATATAATTTTAAATTTGCTAAACATACCCACTACTTTTTAAAAATCAAATAAATGTATTTACTGAGTTTACTGTCTCATTTGGCCTAATTGCAAATAAACTTAACTAACTTTCCTAGAGAAACAGAAATACTACTGCATGTCCTATTCATTGAAGTTATCTTACTGTTTTGTGGTAAAGTAAATGAGCTGAAAACAATATTGGCATACCCTTCCAGTTAATGGCTCTTTGCACTTTAAATATAAGCAAAAGATGAGGGAATTTAATGTTTATAAACAGTTTCTGTTAAATAGCCCTAGAAAGAAAGTACCTGACTTATCCACAGAACAGGAGCAGTCTGAGCAGTAACAGCATCAGCTTCCCCACATTGTCCAGTTTTCTAATCACTTGAGTGAAGGAGGAGCAATTTCTGGGGTGAGAGGATAGGTGTTTCCATATTCATTCAGTTCTCTGTGACAGCCACCAAAACCACTAATTGCTGTGATGTGTGCAGCTGTCCACTTGTGACTGAATTGAAACTAAAAGCATGCTTTGCGGGAGAAACCAAATAGCTATCAAATGGGAACTACTCTTGGTTACAACTGAACTCAAAGGTAATCTAAAATTAAAGGTTCCATGTCTCATCATCAGTCTCCTGTCTGTCCTCACATTTTTTCTATTTTCTAAGTCTAACCAGCATATTTCTGTACATAATCATAATACATGAAGTTTATAAAATGATTAGGGTTATACTTGTATGCTGTGGTGTTGTAGCCATGTCGGTCCCAGGTGGATGAGGTAATATCTTTTACTGGACCAACTTCTGCAGGTGAGAGAGACAAGCTTTCGAGTTTACACAAAGCTGTTTTTCAGGTCTGGGTCTGTATAAGCTCTGTATAGGTTGGAAAGCTTCTCTCTCCCCAACAGAATTTGGGCCAGAAAAGATATTGCCTGACTCACCTTGTCTTTCTAGGGTGATACTTGACTATTTGCACAGAATTAAAATGCTATTTACTGTTGTACAGTTAAAAAAGAAGAAACTACTTGTTGAGCAGATAGAACGCCCTTCTGGCATTGGGATTTCAAACTCTGGGACTATGTGCACAAATCCTTCATTTTTCTGTAGTTTCTGTATTTCCCTTTCCAGTGTAACACAGAAGCATTTTATGAAGCTGGCAGTACCACCTTACTTTCTCTGAGAGCCTTCTATAGTTGTGTCAGGGAAGGTCATGTGAGAAGAAGGACAATGCTCTGCAGGGGGAAATGTATTAAAGGAGACACAAAGCTAAAGCAATTGTGCTATCTGGTTTAAAAAAAAAAAAAAACTTTGGAGACCTTTCTTCAGGCTGAAAGCACTTGAGGTGCAATGCAAAACATTAAAGTTTATTCAGTGAAAACATCTGTTATGAATGCATGCTCCTATTAGGGATGTAACCGATAAATATTAGTCTTACCATGAAGATGAATACTTATTGGCTAACCAGCATTGTGGGCTCTTGGTCTCCATGGAGACAGCATTGGGGCATGATGGAGGTGGCTGTGTTGCTGTCCAGGGAGGCTAAGGCTCTGGTGCAGGCATTGAGAAGCACCCTGCTGCAGAACACGGGACCATGGATCCGAAGTGGAGGGTCCGCTGCAAAGCCGGGCTGTGGTCGCTACCTGGGGGCTATAGGAAGGGTGTGGGGGAGACAAAATTATGTTGGTTAAAAGGTTAACTGCTATGATTTTAATAGTTTAAATGGTTGCCTTTTATAAACAAAATTTAGCTCCTACTAAAGTTAATAATTCTATGAATTAAAATCTCTAAAGTTAGTGTTAAAACAAAAAAACCACAAATTCCAGAAACGTGTTTGTTTATAAGTTTTCAAATTTCCAGAAATTAGATGTCTCTCCCCACTTAAATGTTTGCTATTGAAAAGGGAAGAAAAAGAAAAATGGGAGAGTTAAATAGCAAGTTTTTTCACAAAACTTTAGTTTGGGTCTCATGTTTGAAAATTTTCAGCCATCTCTAGTAGACATTAAAACGCACGTACTTTGATGTAGATTTCTCAGAAAATATCTAAAGAGTTTACCACAACATTTAAAATGCTTTTCTTGCTAACTATAAAGATCATTTCCAAGCTTCATACATCCATGCAAGTTAAGGTTTGTAATGGAAATCAGTATATTTACTTGACAGTTTTGCACTTGTATATGTCAAATGAATTTTATTTTAGGGTTAATGAGCCTATATGAATTGGTATTCATTTTTATAAGCATTTTAAGTTCATAGAATCATGTTAATGATTCAAACTATGGCATATGTACTTGGTTTCGTACTGAGGTGACACTGGGAGATTACTCATTTTACTTGTTCTTCTTGCTCCAAAATCCAATGAATTTAGTGGTAAGTTAAATATCAAATAAGGGTAATGTATTGCATCTCTCAAAATATAGAAAGTGAGACATACTGTTTTGGCATGTCCCTTAAGCACTTCAAGAAAATCTTAAGTCCTGTTTTGGGACTTAGAGTTAAATTGTATCAATAAGAAAAGTACCGATCTATGAAACCTTTGTACTTTTGATCATCTTATATGGATCTGAATCATGGACATGGCTTAAATAGGACATCAGGAGGCACTTCATATGCAGTGCGAGCAGCTACTGTTGGACATAAAATAGTTCATGTTGTTGGGGTTTTTTTAATCAGTAATATGGGATGTATTGTTGAGAACTGATCTCGAGAGGAATGAAGTCCTCTTTGGTCACCTCTGGCTGGCTCTCTGAAGCAGTCTACATGACCACAGAGATAAAGTCTGCACACATCAAGCTCTGAAGATCGGATTTAAGGTCAGGAGGGAACATTGCCTGGCCATGGACTGCTGGCAGCCACATGGTCATCTGCAGTTAACATGGCTATACCAGATCAATAATAACCTTGTGGCACTTAGTTGACTAGAATACAGCTGTAGAATGAAGTTATGGACATTTGGTGCACTGTCTCAGCATGTTGTTTTCAATAAGAAAAGGACTATTTATACAGAACACTTAAAAAAGAAAGCCCCCATGTTAATGCTTTGGCTATATTTCAGGGGGTTCAACAACAACTTACAGAAAGTAACTTTAAAAATAAAATGTTGCCATGCTAAATTTAGGAATGGTTTGGATAAATAGCATAAGAAGGTAACTTACATAAACTTGTATCTTTCCATCTCCCAAATTGCAAGCAGGTTTCACTGTGGGATTTTTCCTTTATAATTTTGTGCTTATTCAGTGCACTTACATGTGTGTATATTCTTAACAGTTGCATTTGTATAATTAATAAATTCCACATTTAAAAGATCCCGTCTTGAGTGAAACTCTGAATGTCTTAGTTGAATCTTTCATAACTGTTCTGTCATTTTGAAGTTGGCTAGTCACATGATATAAGTCAGATTCTGTAAGGGTCCCTGGAATAGGCTTCCAATAGAGGTGATGGAATCCCTCTTATTGGAGGCTTTTAGAAACAGGTTGATCAAATATCTGCCAGGGATAGTCTAGGTTTATTTTGTCCTACCTCAGCTCAGGGGAGTGGACTTGATGACTTCCTGAGGTCCCTTCCAGCCCTACACTTGATTCCATGCATAGTTAAACACCAGTCTGTAGGATCATGACCCACATTGGCCCTTTCTAATTGAAATGGCAGTGCTTGTAACGAGTTACTTGAATTTAAAAAATATGCAGCTGAGTTAGGGGTTAAAGTTAGTGTGTATGATACATTTAAAGCTTTTTCATAATTTTGACATTCCTCTTAATCTATAGAAAATAAAATTAAATGGCAAAAAAAGCTTTCACTTTTGTTCTTAAATCTGAAGTACTTTAGTACAGAAATTGGCCTTAATCTCTCTCTGATTAGGTATTTCTAGTGTACGGTGATTGGTGACCTGCAGTATTCAGGCATAGCGTGATGAATTAGGCAGTTGCTTGTTCCTTACATTTTGCCTAAGTATTGCTATCATCTCCCAGCTGGGGATCAGTCTCAAATGCAGTTGTTTAATAATGTGAAGATACTATGGTTGTAGAAGAGTTTCCATCATAAGCTCACTTGGGAAAAAAAAATTTCCACGGTAACTTTCTGAAAAAGTTGAGTCAGAAACGTATCTATGTCATATTTCTCTTTTAGATTAGAGGAAAAGTTCTGGTCAATTTTAGATAATCAGCCAGGTGGCATGAGATAGTTATAGAACCTTGGAAAGAATTGGGATGTTTTTAATGTTAAGTCTTCTAAAGGTTTTTTTAAAACAATGTCCCAGACAGCATGGTCTAAACTTCAAATTTATTGTATCCATTAATTCTCAGTGAGTAGTAGTGCATAGGACAAGCTATCGATGCTGGGTCTTACAGCGTTTTTACATGTTATGTATTGTAAACATCAAGTGCAAAACTTTGAAGTTATTAGATCAAACAATATGAACTACTGGGGAGCCTCATGAAGATCTCCCTAAATATCATAAGCTCTAGGAGTGGTATAGTGAAAGTTGTAAGCAATTTAAGAGTGTTTGTAAGTAGGATTACATTGTCAGAGAAATATCACTTTACCTTCATGCCCTAGTTATTTTAAAATTTTCTCTTTACTCAGTTAAACAAAACCCTCTTCTTTTATTCCTGAATCATTTCTCACTTGGAAAGGAAAAATTTCTAAACTGAGTTTTCATTTCTTGAAACTTCCATTTTTTAAAAACATTAATACAGAAGTTACCGTTTTATAAATTCAAAATGTATTGTTCATTTCTCTCGTGACATCGTAGTGCATAGGACTTGGTTTTTTCAGGTTGAGTTGCTAACTTTGGAGATGGTAAGAACTTGAAGTTCCATGTAGTCTGTGCATATTTGATTAAGTTCCTTAGGCCTTGCAGTGTTTAAAAACTGATTTCAAGGCACTTACAAATGGTTGCAGCCTTGGATTTTATATAGTATATATAATGCAAAATTATACAAAGATACAAGAGGTAGATTTAAAAAATGCTTACCATTTGAACAACTTTTTGTATCACATGCTCATAACATAATATTTAAAATGCACTTTCTTTAAATTGCATTATTTTATCACTGCTTCATAGAGCCCAACTTGTAGTAATTGTGCTCATGCGTAATTTGCACAAATTGGATACATTATGGAAATTACATACTGAGATGACTAGTTTGGCATCTAATGGGTCATTTTTTATGTGGTTATAAAAATGTAAGCCATAAACATTCTTTTAAGTATAAATCATGAAGCTTATTTGTTTTTAACTTCAAACTAATAACCTTGTGTTGTTAGTTAATAAACTCTGCTGATTTCATATTCACGGGGTGAAAAATCTAGCATCAACTTCAATTTATCAATTCTGTTTAAATATTTCAGCCTTTTGATAGTTAGGGATATTGTATTTTTCAGACCTTATTTGAATTAAACAGATAATTATGCTGCTTAGATGTAGCACGAATGAACTTAGTGACAAAAGCTATCCTGTGCTTTAAATATAGTACTCTGTTCCTTGGAAGTCCTAAACTTTTTGATTTTTGATTTTGGCTCACACGTTGGCTTAATTTTGAAATGATACATGTTCATGATTAGAATCAATTTGAAAATTGTTTCATGAGCCTTGTTTCGTTACTTTAAATTAAATGCTGTAACTGTTCGTGGTAACTAGACTAGTGAGTCGGCAAAGAAGAGATTGACACAAAGATGAGTTTTGGGCATTGGTTGGAATGTTGCATTATCTAATTGTTTAATTGGCAGCTTTAATACTTTAATCAAATTCATGAATTTACATCTATTTGGAAACATCAGAAGTTCACATCAAGAAAAACCATTATGTTGGCAGTGGCTTGACACTATATCTAAAGTGAAGCACTCAGTAATCCCTGTCCTCCAACTCATGAGACTTCCAGCAAACACCATTGGTGATGTTGGTACTAATAAACAAGATCATTTGGAACCCTTTTATACATATTGACTATTGAAGAAACTTACCTTATCCCCATATGCAGATTCCATGTTCCAGTATTAAAGGCACCAGCACATCACATGCTGGCACGTCTGGTGTAAGCAGGAAGTTTGGTATCACAGGGCAACCACTTTGTGCAACTAGAAACATCCACAAAGGTATTAACTTTAAAACAATTTTAAATACTTTGTAACTTGCATCTTTTAGCTTTAAGAAGATTGCAACTTCAGTATTGGAAAAAGAGAGGCTCACTTTCAGGTAGACCCAAATATCTTTTTAAAAAAAAGATATGAAAGCTGTTACAAATGTTGCTGGATGGAAGCCAAAAATAGTTGGTTTCTTAAAAGTTCTTGAGGGAAATGGCATGTTGATCTTCATTCAGATTTTTAGTATACCTTCCAGGACTAAATAAAGGCCGCCTTTCTGTTTATGAGCTTTCTTGCTATCTAACTTCTTCCAGCACCTCACATGGGCTTCAGGTAATCTATTCATGTTGTTACTGCTAGTTGCTTTCCAAAGGTCTATGGTTTAAGAAAATATATATGGTTAGTATAGTCATTCCCTTAGTTCAGTAGCCTCAAGCCACTTCCTTTTTTCTTTCTAGTGCTTGAATAATTGCACAACTTCTCTTGATTTTTAGCATATCGCTGTTAAACTCCTTGACTATCCAGTTAATTTAAACATTTTAATAAAATTTGGCCTGTGATGGTATTTGGTTCAAGCTTTAGTGTCCAAATGAATAGCTATGGAAAGATGGCAAATGATCATATATAATCAGAACCAGCGATTCTAGTTAACAGCTAGTTTTAAAAGAAGAATTCAGTGTCTGAAAGATCCAATCCTTTTACTTTAAAGGATTCTAACACTACATGTAAACACATCTTAAAATATTGGTGTTATCTTTTGTCTGCAGTCTTTATTGTTTGTTTGTTTCCAGGGTGTAGGCCCCCAGAAGTATTTAAAATGGAAACTTAAATATGTTGCATTCTCTGCTTAGTCACACTTCACTTATTCTTAAAAATTTAGTCCTGGCATCTGTTCTAATCCAACATATACATAGTTGAATCTTGGTTCTTTTAATCTCAGCATAGTGAGTTTTGCTGTGTATGGGTTTAAGGGAATTCTTTATATGGTTCAGAGATTTTTATTTATTTTTTATTTACAGCTAAGTAGTTTTTAACAGAACTTTTTAGAAGTTATTGTGTCAGTAGTAATTATCTTATGCATCTTGTTGTTTGTCTTCCCATTTTGTTATGGTAAAAGCTTTTGCTGATGTCTGTGTTCTGATATGCGTGTCATTACATTCCCTGGCTCAAAGGACTGTGTTGACACCTAGCTGTAGGTTTTTCATGTGATGGTAGCAGCCTGTGGAGATGGTGGAATCCAGTCTGTTTTAATCAGATGCTGTACACTTAACTAGAAAACCCACTTAATATGGGAAATTCTTATGCCACCAGTTTATTCCCAGACATGCGTAATAGGGACTGTAATTATGGCCTTTTGGGATAAAAGTTATAGCCCTTTCCACTGAATATCAAGTGGATTTCCCAGTCTTCTGCTGTGGAGGTCTTAATTGCCTGAGTGTGGTCCCTGCGAATTTTTACCATATCTGTACTAAAAAGAGTAGTAGGTGCAGAAGAAACACCCAAGATATAGAATCCAGTTACATGCATATGTACAGTACTTACTATCTTTTTAAAATCCTGAATGGGACCTTTCTGCCAAGTTTACTGGGAGCTGTTGATAAATCTAATTATAAGTTCAGAAACTGTAATATAGGTAGTGAGTACATGATATAATTGAGCTATCTACTACAGTGCATATAAAAGGAATAGGTTTGGCCCTACAGTAGGCTTTCAGTTTAGCAGGCAACCAGGTTTGGATTTTCTATCCTCCCTTGTCTGTACATCTGTGGGGAAAAACTAAAAAAAAACCACTAGGGAAGGCAAGATATTTATAAGCAAGCTTACACCCACTTATAGGCCAAAAACTTAAATTTGGGTTTGAGAAATGCATTTAGAAATTGATAATACTAAAATGTTTAAAAAATCTCATTTTAAATTTGGTATTTTGAAAACTACTACTGCTAATGGTAATTTTAATAAAAATAACATTTTAGGACACTAGCAAAACACTGCTTCCAATTTCATGGAATAAATAAACTTTTGCAAGAGATAGCACTGTTGTGTATGCTTAGACCTGGTGTCATGTATTGCATAAATATCTCTAGAATTGCATAAATATGTCTAGTTCACTTGATTAGTTTTTGAGGGAGTCATGTAGTCCTGTGCCAAAAGCTGGTTATTGCAGAGCCTTTGAAGTGAGTGAGTCATTAGGACACTTGTGGATGGCATCTTGAGATGGGCTGGGTTGCATTATTACTAAAATTAACTTTTAAACATATCTACTTAAGTCTCTTGGTATCACAATTGCTCCAACTAGAAGTATGTGATTTGATGGGCTGTTGGGTGGAGTGGGATGACTTCCGTTCAGGTTTGGTCCCTATATTTAGTATCCATAAATGCAACTAGCAAGTGAAAGATTTCTAGCACATGCATACATTCTGGATTTGATTAGTACCTGAAACTACTAACACTTGAATTTTTACATGATTTAATGGAGTATGCCCCTTTTTAAAAGAAATTGTCATATGAACCAGATCTGGCAACAGAATCTAAAATACAACACAACTTTGGATTTTGTAATGAAGTCTATTAGCATATGAATAATTTCTTAGTAAAATACTTTCTAAATAAAGACACAAAAACGTGCTATCTATAATGCTGTATTTGAATCAGAAGAGATGTCCCAAATATCAGTGCCTCAGTAATGGCTTTCTGTTTATTCTATGTTGTTGTTCAAAGAACATTCTAGGCAAGATGTGGTACTAACATAGTCTCATAATGCTTTAAACTGAAGTACTACTTGTGAAACTTATTGTTGAACTAAAATGTATCGTGATTGTGTAAACTTAGTTGTAATGTAACTAAATCCTAAGTAAAACATACATCCGTTTAGCTCATGATCTATATATTTAGGTGGGGGTGATGGTGGTATGTAGGAAAATGCCTGCTTATTGGACTGGGTATTCATTTGCCATCACAAAATGCTGCCACTTGGCACTAAAGCTCATAAGTGCATCTTCATGTTACCCCTTAAGATCCACTCCATTCTCTTTAGTGTTCCAGTAGCTCAGAAGTTGCTGGACTATGAATAACTTTGAGAGGTGGGAAATCCATGTTCAAAACACTTCTCTTCAGGCAGATGGGTTGGGTTGTGGTAGGAATTGAACCCGGTTGTGTCTGAGTGAGTACCCTATTCACTGAGTTAAAGGCTGTAAGTGAGGATGCTGCTGCTTCCCCCACCCCATGACTGTTTTGCATGGAATCAGGTGTGCTTTGAGAACGTATACTGGATCTGACCCCACAGGCAAGATGGCAATGGAATGGAACATCTACTTTCACATGCTTTGGGAATTGCACTTAGGTGTCATGCATTGCATACATGCTCAGAGGCAGAAATTTTGGCACCTACAGGACTTCTACAGTGAAAATTTATGCACCAAGGAATTTTAGGTGCTTCCATAGTTTCACTTAGGAGGGGTTTTGAGGATCTCAGTGGTGCATAGCTCCCACTTCAGGTGCCTAAATCCTTTTGACTTGTCATAACTGAATTTAATCTATTTCCCCACTGCTTCTGTCCCATCAAGACCACAAAGTCTAAACTTTTACCCTGTTTTTAAATACTGTTTTAGAGCCACTGGATTTAGGAATGTCTAGAATATTTTGACATATTGTGGGTAGGGTTTGCTTTGTGCGTGGAGTGTAAGTAAAGTGCTAGTTATTGTGCAGAATCAGCTGTGCACAGCTTTGTTTGCCATAAATGTAGGGAATGAGTTGTCTTTCATTCCTCATCTCTTCAGTGTTACAGCAAGGATTGCAGATAGGGGAGAGATGGCAATACTGCTGGAAACACTTGGCCTGACCATAAACATTATGCTTCCTAAAGTTCTTAAAGAATAACATTAAAAACCACAATGTCGTATTTGAATTATAGAATTAAATGGCAGATAAGCTTGAAGAGCACCACATAACCTGAATTCTCTTCCCTGCCCAGGTTTCTTCCATATTCTGTTTTAAATTTAATAATCTCAATGTATATTTGAGGTCAGTAGCACTTTCTCTAAAGCCCATGTAAGATGGTGATTTGAATAAAGGTGCCTGTTGTAGTAGCAAGGGGTAATGAGTACCTTAAACTCAGTGGGAAAGGTTAACTTAAATCTGAGAATTATTTTGAGTAAAGACTACGTTGCCATTTAGGGCACATGTTTCTGCAGATACTGACATTGGGAGTACAGACATTGGAAATTACAGTGTTTGAAATTTAGTACTTGTAATGTTAAGTCTTGGCCCCAGCAGCTTTAGAGTCAAGTATCTCTCATACCCTTAGGGTTAGAATCAAGTTATGCAAATGAATTGAAAGGCTGGGGGATCTCTACTTTCCAGTGATAGTTCATTGAATACTAGACCTAAAATAATCATTTTAATTATCATTTCTCCTTGCAATTCTAACATTTAGTGGCTGCCTCCTCAAGAAACACTGATTATGGAAATCTGTAGCATGCTAGTGGTTCTAAAACTAAAGTGCACAGATTTAATTCCTAGAACTCCCAATTCTTATACATAGCAGCAGACTTTTGTGTCCTCCTCTGGTAGTTTGTAAAATAAGCTGCATAAACCACACTGGAATCAAATTGGAGCTGGGAGAAGCAAAACAGTAAGCAAAATTATATGCATCTTCCTGGTCCAGTATCTTGTGACCTGCTAGGGTTTACGAATATGTTTAATAGATGGACACACACATTTTCAGGGCCATATGCGTTATTGTGCTGTGATCCTGGACTTCTAATCGGAGAAAAGGAGTAGAGGAAGCTAATTTTCTGAAGCAAACTTAAGAGGGTGGAAGCTAAGTGTTTTCAGAATACAGTAGAAGACACACACTAATAATTTTACTTTCCTTTATACAGGAAACCACTCCCAATCCTCAGACTGCAGAAGAAGAGAAAACTGAAACAGCACCAAGTCAGGAGGTTGCCAGCCCTGAACAGTACATTAAGCATCCACTACAAAACAGGTGAGCCATGTTCTTCTGCCACCAGGCTTTGTGATTCTACAGGTAAATATTCCATCACAAAATTCTGATAGTTGATCTTTTGTCAAAATAATTATTTATTTAACAGAGAAAAGCTTCATTTTTCACTTCATAAGTTTTCAGCCTTCTGATAATTTTTTTCAGTGACCTCTCCTTACTAAACTTTTAAAGATGAAGAGAGAAAAACCCAATTATACTGATTCAGAATTCATCTTCTGTTGTAATTGAAACTTTTTATTTATACTAATGATAGGGATATAGTAGCTTAGATCTTGTCGCTCTGCATATTCTTTGTTTGCAGCCAGGAGGCTCTGAAGGTGGTGAGGAGAAGCAAAGCTCTTTCTTCCATCAGTCAGGCAGGTGGAGCTGCACGTGTATCTGACATCGGATCAAAAACTGAGCCTCTCCTAAGCAGGGTCCAGAAGTTCACTCTGATAAAAACCATGGAATGCATTATTTGAGCCTAAGTGCCAAGGATCTGGGCATCACATAGGATGTTAGCCCTAGATGTCACTAGGGAGTCCTACACCCTCATCTTTCATGTATTTTTCAGAAAGTTTTCATTGTTGTACTACTATTGATGGAAGCATTAGTGGTAGTCCAACTGATGAGCTGTTTTTACCAGGGTTGGACACCAGGGTGGTAAAACTCTACTGGTCAGTCTGCAGTCTCCCACTTTGCTATTAACAATAGCAGTGCAATGGTGCAAAATTCAAAGAAAGTGAGTATATAGGTGTTTTCTTTGGTTAAATCTGTAAAACATTGCGAGCAACAATTAAAATGCTATGCACAGTTCTGAATATATTTTAAATATTTAACAAGACCACTTGTGAAAATGTTAGTTTTGAGTAAAATACTTGAAATGTAGGATAGGAATCAGAGAAAATTGATTTAAATAATCGATTTTAATCAACTTTTCCGTTTGTATTTCAGTTATTTTTTAAAGAGGGATGCATTCTCATTGATTGATATAACCATTAAAACATGTTGATTTACATTTTAAATAGAGCCATTACACTAAATTAGGTACATCTTTTTGCTACCTAGGAGTGTACAGTACAACTATATTTATTTAAGTAATTACATAGCTCAAAATTTTCAGATTTTTAATTGTACATTTAGTGTTAGAAAATGGTGAATGAGATTGCTTATTTACTAGATGATTAACTTTTTGCTCATGATTTGTATCAAACTGCATTAGGATGGTAACTGGAATTTAAAGAAACAAAACACATATACAGTTTATTTTTATTAAACAAAAAAACCTTAAATGTTTTGGATACATGAACTTTTCTCACCAAAACATACTTTGTTTACAACTAAATGATTTATTTAAAGGAATAGAGGGATTAACAGTAGCCAGTGAATTAAACTGATTATTGCAGGTTGGTCTGGGAGAATTTTCAAATGGGTCTAAATGAAAATGACTGGAATTTAAGTTACTTAGGTCTGTGGTTCTCAGTCGGGGTACATGTACCCCTGGGGATATGCAGAGGATTTCTAGCTCATCTAGATATTTGCGTAGTTTTACAACAGGCTACATGAAAAGCATTAGCGAAGTCAATACAAACTAAAATTTCATACAGATGACGACTTGTTTATACTGCTCTGTATATTATACACTGAAATGTAAGTACAATATTTATATTCCAGTTTGATTTATTCTATAATTATATGGTAAAAACAAGAAAGAAAGCAATTTTTCAGTAATGTGCTGTGACATTTTTAAAATTTTTGTCTGATTTTTGTAACCAAGTAGTTTTTAAGTGAAGTGAAACTTGAGGGTATGCAAGACAAACCTGAAAGGGGTATAGTAGTCTGGAAAGGTTGAGAGCCACTGATTTAGGCTGTCCTTCAAATTTTTAGAACTAGTAGATCTCATCCCCTCCCTCTTCATTTTTATTCATAGACCGGGAGTGGCAAGTGTTCCTGCTTTTTCAACTCCTGATCAGTTTCTCAACTTTGAATGAATTAGTCCAAATGAAGAAAACACTGCTTCTGTGCCTGCAGAAGAGGCTACTGCTGTCAAAAGCTGGTTTAGCACTGCAACAAACCCTGGTTCCCAGTGCTTAGCTAGTGATTTCCTCCAGTTCAGTGGTGACTTCCTTTAAAATATCATCAGCAAACATGTACCGCTTAAATGGTTCACCTCCAGCCATTCATTTTTTTATGGCTGGCATGATTGATTGAGTTGTTATTATTTGCCTGTTTCATAGCAGCAGCATCTTCAGCAGTTAGGCATCTGCCCTGTTAGTTTGGGTTGAGAATATTTGCAAGAAAATGAGTCAGTAAGTGCTTGATACATCTACTTTTTTACTGCCTGCAATTTAACTTTACACTGAGTATTTCTTTCTTCTGTATCTCTTGAAGTTCTTTCCAAATTTCAGCAGCGTTGGCAATGCAGCAGCAATCTTTCTGCCATTTGTCCCAGGGTATGGAAATAGCTTTAGTATATATTCTACCTTTCTCCTTAGTCCAATGTTGACTGCTTTGGCTGTGATAGTTCCATCTGTTTTTCTTAGTTTTCTTCAGGCCAATTTTTAATATACCTCAGAACATTCAACCACTGAATTCCATCATGCATCTTGGGGGAGAATTAGTTTGGATCCTCCTGCTTTCTGCAGTGCAGTTGAAGTGAAAATGATTGTCACTGATTTACAAGATCAATGCTGTGTGGAGCTTTGCAGCGGTCTCTTGGAGGAACCCCTTCGGTATGCTAGAACCCCAAAGAGGTCTCTCCTTCAGGGTAGGCCATGTTGCCTCACCGTCTTTTTAGACTGAATCTCTGGAGCTTCAGCACTCCTGCTTCATACCATGAGCTCTGCTCAGTGAGTCCAGCTGAGCTAGACTTCTGGCTAGAGACTTGCTCGCTCTTCAGGGACCAGTGCACCTCACCCATATTTGCAATGACACTCAAAACATGTTTTCAAAATAGTAGGGTTTATTAGTCAACTGGAATATAGCTTTGGAAGTCCTTAGGTTAGCCTAGAGAAATAAAGGTTAAAGTACAGACCATTCTGGTCAGCCCAGAGCAGTTTACCACAAGCTGAAGTGAAGTCCATTTTCAGGCTCTGTGACACTCTGACTAGTCCATACCCAGGTCAGGGTTCAGGCTTCTTTCAGAGCCCACTCTTATTCTTCTACCTCACACCTTTCAGTCCTTTCTTCTCAAGATGGGGTCTCTGCTCAGCTTCCCTGCTGAGAGGTGGGGAAATCCTTTCCCCTCTGGGTCTTGTGTTGCTAGATGTCAATGTCCTGATGATTGGGCTTCCAGTGTCTTCTCGGATTTTCCATCAATACGGATCGGCATGCGCCAGTCCTTTCTAATGACCCACTTAGTCTGCTCAGACAGGTAGGTGACACACACACAAACCTATGTCTCTTATCCTGTCCTGAGAACAAACATAATCCTTTTTTTCCCTCACTGGGTAGCAGTGCAAACTATAGGAGAAACTGAGGCACACATAAGATTTATAAATTAGTACCCAAAAATTCCCACTTTGTCTCAGTTGTTACAGAAATATTTTGCAGTTTTAACATTTTCCTTTATTCCTGGAGTTGCAGTTAAGTCTTTGGCTAAAAGATGCAGCAAATGAGCACTGCACCCATATGCATTTTAGATCCCCTTCCTGATTTTCTTCTAGATTTCTTCTCATCTTCACTACATTTACAGCATCTTCCATGACAAAGCTACACACTTAATACTTGAATTTTTGTTCAGCTTGTTATAGCTTTTATTGTTGTTTTTAAGAATTCTGCTGTAGGAGTATATCCTGATGTATGGATTGGTTCTGTAAGATAAACAACCCCATCTTCTGTTGACTCTCACAGACGCACTCTTTCTACTAGATCAGGGGTGGCCAACCAGTCAGAGTCTAAGAGCCAAAAAATAGCTATAGATACCGCAAAGAGCCACATTTACCTTTTATGTATGTGTGTATATATAAAGTACAGTATAAACACACACATACGTACTGGACACATACATTGAAACATTTTACAATAAGACAAAGCAATCAAAATGTTTGTTTATTACCTTCTATGTTGCGATTTTTGACTCAGTGGGACTTTTGGCAATCCTGACTTTCAACTTTCCTTGCTCCAGCAGCGTCCTGGCACCTAAAGCATTGAGTGCAAGTATTCTGGGGGCAGCCCTGGGGTACTACTACTATTACCACACGCCCCACAGACCCTGCCCAGGAGCTGCACAAACAAACAGAGGCCAGGCCCACTCTCTGCCCCAGGCAGCCCCCCGTACAAAGGGGTGGCAGACACGAACATAGAAACTTGGCAACTACACAAGGGTGTATCAGCTTCTCCTGTCCCACACCCTCACTGCCTCCAGCCATCACTTGACCCCCCTGGGCAGGGGGAGCCAGGACAGTGCGCACCCTTCTTCCTCCTCCTGTCTAGGTCAGAAGCCCCCCATCAGGCCTGGGGGAGGGGACGTGCTCCCCTGGAATCCCCTTTGCAAGACACAGCTGGGATGGGGGAGGGGAGTGGGAATTTCCCGTTTCTCCAGCGGAGGCCTCACAGATGAAAGTTATAGTCCCTGTAGGGGGGGCGGATCGCACTGTGGGGTGCTGGGCTCCCCTGTCCCAGCGGTGCCCGGGGAGGGGCTGCTCAGTCGCACCCAGCCTCGGGGCTGGCCAGGGACCCGCTGCCTGCGCCAGCCCTGCTTGCGCTCACCCGATGACGTAGGCCAGGATGGCCAGCTGCACCGCCCGGTTCACCAGCCCCACTTCGCGGCTCCGGATCAGCACGATGCGGGGGGTGTCGTATTCGAAGAGGAAGCTGCGCAGGGCCCTGGAGGCCATGGCGGCAGCTGGGCCTGCAGCAGCAGCGTGGCGGCGGCTGGGCTCAGCGGGGCACAGCGCCGAGCTGGGCAACTGCCGCACGTGCCACCAGGGACGGGAACTCCCTCCATTTTCCGCAAGAGAGCTGCATTTGTATGAGCAAAGAGCCGCATGTGGCTCGAGAGCCGCAGGTTGGCCACCCCTGTACTAGATTATTGTGTACATTGCTCCACCAATCAAGACTCAGTTAATGAATTTCTGATCAATGTTTTTTGCACACTGTTCAATTTCCTCCTCATACATTGTATCCAGCAATGTTTGCTCTGCTGAGTTGAATGTATCCTGGTTGTAATGATTGAACCATGGCGATGAAATGTGTGTACTGAACAAGATGAACGGGAGAATGTGTTGTATAAATGAACCAAGTAATCTTCTCGTCTATGAAATCTTGCTGGAATTGGCTGATCCAGGTTGCAAACTCATCCATGGTTTTACAGGATGTTGAAGATTTTTTTCAGTTTTTTGTTTTGTTTTGTTTTTTTGATACAGGTAATTTGCTCTCTGACGTATGTTTAATTGCAGCACTGCTGGTGGTACCAGCAGATGACTCTGGTGTTATAGATATTGCAGGTCATAACCAATTATGTCTAAGTTAGACACTGAAACAAAATAGTGTGTTTAAAAAAAAAAAAAAAAAAAACCCTCTGAGTATTACTCAGTGCACTGCTTTGAAAAAATGAGGTTGTGAACGAAAGATTCCTCATACTGCAACTGTTTGTACCACTGTTTAAATGATATGATTTAGTCTAAACCAGTTTTAAAACAAATTACAAGGATTATCTAAATCTATTTAAACCCTTATTTCTAGCCACCTACCAATGAGCTTGGAAAAAAATGTTCATGTTAAAATTCATATGTGCTAATAAAACTGTACTTTTAAACAGGAGGTCTCCACCTCAGATGTTTGATTATTCTGAGCAATAAAAAAAATCATTTCATTAGTCCAGTAGTAACAATAAAAATGTAATTAATAAATACTCTTACAACAAGCATACCAGTTGTTACATTTTGGACACAAACGTTTTGAAATTCAGAAGTAAATCCATCCAAAACAAAAATTTATGGCAATCTAAATTGTCTTTTAGTAGCATAGTAAGACATTGTAGGCAATCCATAAGGATGGTGCAAAATAGGTTTGCTAACCAGTTTGATCAAGATTCTTCAGACGTCTCTACATCATGTTCAAAGTCATTGCCTTCTGAGGAGCATTTTTCATGTTTCATTCTGATAACCAGGCATTGCATCTCTTTGTTGCACTGTTTGTGTGGTACGTGTTCATTTTTTACCCAGAGGTACAGGAATTTCTTGAAAATATTCCCAAATAGGGTCTTTTTATGTCCTGTAGCATAGCAGTTTTTTCCTCCAGTTCCAGGGTGTTGAAATTAATGCTAAAGGCTGCATTCTGAAGAGTGTTGTCCCTTCTTCCCACAATGTCCTGCTTAGATACCAGTGTTGCTCCTTTCTGGTAGCTCACTCTGCTTCTTCTTTGGTAACTTCCCCATCCCAACTCCAGAAAAACAAAAGAACTAACAAAGATTTCAGTTCATATATCCCATATGCCTTTTGCACTGCGGTATTTTTTGTTTAGAGATAAACATTTCACAACATTTCTCAACTGCCTCTGTTTGTTTGTGTCCTTGTCTGTATGCATATGCAAGGAGACAGAGCAAGGCCATTTATCTGAAGTGCTCATGATCATCCAGAAGCAAGGGCTGGTAGTTTACTTGGCAAATCAGTGCATTCTAAGTTTTTGATAGAGGTTCATGGATTCAGCATATTTATTTAAATATTATAAGAAATTATAATAAATTTTGGCCTTACTCTATTTTGTATTAAAATTAGATTTAATTTTAAACAGGTTTATTTTTTAAAAAGAAAAACATATTATAATTTAAACAACAACAAAAAAAAGTTCAATTTAAATAAAACATTTTTTTCAAAAAAATCTATTTTGAGCCACCCTGATAGGAACTTTAAAGAAGTGTAGTTTACGCTGATACCTTGTGTTTATTTTATTAAAGTTAAACAAGTCATTTTACAAACCTAATTGCATATTCCATTTTCAGTACATAAAGCCAGGAAAGAGCTGCTTACAATTAGGGAGGAGCTGTTCTGCTTTTTGATTGAGCTCTACACAGAATGAAGAACATTTTCAGGGACAGAGATTCACAGTAACTTACTAAGACTACAATTTTACAATGCAAGTTTTAAGATTTAGAGGAGAAATACTTTTATATGTTCCGTAGACCCACTCTTAGGGTGTAGACATTTATTTCTTAAGTGAACTGAAATTACAGAAACAATACTTGTCTCCAAATTGTAATAAGTTGCAAAACCTAAGAGAACTGATTTTTTTTCAGTATTACACACTCATTAACAATCTGCAAATATGGCTCAGCATTGGGCTGTCTGTCCTGCACTAAATTTCTTTTGTAGTTCTGGGCAAGAACTAGGAAAAGATGGACATGTATTGACAAGTATGTATTGACAAGGTCCCTTTTATACTTCGTGTGGTCCATTTCCCCTTTTTCATTCTTCTCTTCTTTCTCTTATTACACCCTTCGTGGTCTTCTTTCTGAAAAGTTGTATCAGTGAAACCTTTATTGAAGGTACAGGAGACTTTTGAGAGGACTAGTAAATAAAATTACACTAACTGCACCACTCGACAGCACCAGATCATTAAGTGCTTTGAGATGCTGAATCAGTAGCTTCTTACTGTCACAGGAGCTTTTGTGATGCATTATAAATACAGCGTAATACATACCTGCTTGGTAATAACCAGGATGTCTACAGTATTCAGAAAAATGTTCATCTTAAAGCTGGGCTGTTTTGGCTAGGAGCATTTAGCAAAGTAGGAGTTTGTTTAAGCATATTTCTTTAACATGGATTTCTGTTTGCGAAAAGCATCTTCAGTATTGCTGGGTTCCCTCCTGGTTTGATGTTTCAGCATATATTCTACTTATGAGGTTGCATTTACCACAGTAGAACTCTGATGAAAGGTTTCATGTTTGTGTGCTTTTAAGTCTGAAGAGTACAGGAAGAGCAAACGAATGAGAATTTGAAGAACAATAAAATAAGGCAAATATTTACAAATTACCTTTAAGATTTCTCATTAAAGGTTGTTGTCATCAATAAGCTTAAAAGTCAGCTTCATTTTTTAAACTCTAATCATTACAGTATATATACTTGATGGGGGATGTGTCTTGGCATGGGTGCTGAGACAAAATAGTTAGTTTTTGTCTAATCTTTCATAAGAATATATCTGAAAGAGAGATGCATAGGTGAAGGGGATAAATGACACTGATCACCTAAAGAAGGGGTTCCCAAACTGTATGTGACCTTGATAGTTCATCACTTCACAACAGTTTTAAAAGAAGGTATTACATGACCCTGTGAGTTTGGGAACCACTAACATAGAGTACTCCTAATATGAACAGTCAGCAGTCTTTTGCAGACTACAACCTAGAGTCTACTTTGATGTACAAGCCTGCAGCTTACCAGTAGGCACAACTGAAGTGTCTTGTGAAGCTCAAGCAAATGGTCATGCTGTCATGAATAGAACACTGATCACATATATAAAACCTTTCAGAAAGGATTTTAAATTACTGCACAAAAATGGCTGGTTAAGCCTCCTAACAACTCATCTCTGTTGAGACTCGGTGTCATGCCCAAAATCCAGAATTAGAATTCAAGCCTGTTTCTCTTCTGAATTTCTTTTGCAACCAGGAACTGGTTTTGAGTTTCATGCTATTATTTCAGTGGCCATCTCTCATCTTCTCTGGATTTATGGTTTGATAAATGTACTTAAACGTCTTCAGTGCTGACTTATTTTTAATATACAGTGTTATAATTTTATCTTTAGGTGGGCACTCTGGTTCTTTAAAAATGACAAAAGCAAAACCTGGCAAGCAAACCTTCGTTTGATTTCAAAGTTTGATACTGTTGAAGACTTTTGGGCGTAAGTAAAACTTTTCATCTACATATTAATCTTATTGAATATTGGGGAAATGGCCTGAATTTCCTCTCTATTAGCAAAAAGGTGCTCATTAACTAACTAAATACGGATTTCTAAAGTGTACATTAGAATTAATTTCAACTGTTTGGGGCAGACGTTATTGTATTAAGATGTCTTAATCTTCGTAATATAAGAAGCTTTTACAAAAAACTGTAACTATTTTTGGGGTTTTTTTTGGTGGTTTAAATCTATCAAATATTACATTACTGCTTAATTATATTACAATTATTGTAATTGTATTGATAACACAGATTTTTCTGTTTTGCAGCCTGATATTGCCACATGTAACCTTAAGATTCAAATATTGGCTTATTACATGTAGACTAGATTTTCAGTGTCCGCATGGCAGTCATAAACAGAATTCAATTGAAGCCTGAATTCTGCTTTTGGTGTACAAGACTGACACACTGTATAGATAGTGGATATAGTGTACTTAGGTTTTCAGAAAGCCTTTGACAAAGTCCCTCACAAAAGGCTCTTAAGCAGAGTAAGCAGTCATGGGATAAACAGGAATGAGGAACATCCTCTCCTGGATCAGTAACTGGTTAAAAGATGGGAAACAAAGGGTAGGAATAAATGGTTAATTTTCAGAATGGAGAGAGGTAAATAGTGGTGTGCCCCAGGGGTCTGTATTGGGGCCAGTACCATTCAACTTATTAATCAATGATCTGGGAAAAGTGGTAAACAATGAGGTGGCAAAATTTGCAGTTGACGCAAAACTACTCAAGATAGTTAAGTCCAAAGCAGACTAAGAGTTACAAAGGGATCTCTCAGAACTGGATGACTGGACAACAAAATGGCAGATGAAATTCAATGTTGATAAATGAAAAGTAATGCACACTGGAAAACATAATCCCGACTATACATATAAAATGATGGGGTCTAAATTATTACTCAAAAAGATCTTGGGGTCATAGAGGATAGTTCTCTGAAAATATCCACTTAGTGTACAGCGGCAGTCAAAAAAGCTAACAATGTTGGAAATCATTAGGAAAGGGATATATAAAAAGACAGAAAATATCGTATTGCCGCTTTATAAATCCATGGTATGTCCACATCTTGAATACTATGTGCAGATCTGGTCGCCTCTTCTCAAAAAAGATATTGGAATTGGAAAGGGTACAGAAAAGAGCAACTAAAATGATTAAGGATATGGAAAAGCTTCCATATGAGGAGAGATTAATAAGATAGACTTTTCTGCTTGGAAAAGAGATGACGAAGGGGGGATAGAAGGGGGATATGATAGAGGACTATAAAATCAAGACTCGTGTGGAGAAAGTAAATAATGAAGTGTTGTTTACTCCTTCTCATAACACAAAAACTAGGGGTCACCAAATGAATTTAATAGGCAGCAGGTTTAAAACGAACAAAAGGAAGTATTTCTTCACACAATGCACAGTCAACCTGTGGAGCTCCTTGCCAGAGGATGTTGTGAAGGCCAAAACTATAACGGGGTTTAAAAAAGAGCTAATGAGTTCATGGAGGATAGGTCCATCCATGGCTATTAGCCAGGATAGGCAGGGATTGCTGTTTGCCAGATGCTGGGACTGGTTGATGGGATGGGTCACTTGATTACCTGTTCTGTTTATTCCCTCTGAAGTACCTGGAATTGGCCACTGTTGGAAGACAAGATAATGGCTAGATGGACAATTGGTCTGACCCAGTATGGCTGTTCTGTTTTTCTTACGTTTAGTATCCTGTACCTGAAAACTTTGGCCAGAAATGAATAGTGACTTTTGGTGTCCAGTTTGAGGCACTTTAGAGTGGCCTGTTTTTCAGAGGGCAGGTGCCTGATGTTTTCTAAAAAACAGGAACCCTTTAAGGTGCCTCAGGTTGGGCGCCCAAAAATCACTAGTTACTTCTGAATGTATTTGCCTTGTTATACACATTTTGAAAACACCTTTTCTGTTTATCAGGCAGAGTGAGTAACAAATAACCAAGTAAGCTGTATGTACTGTATTCTCGAGTGCCTGGGATATTGTGAATTGCAGATGTATGTTAAAGCTCTTACCTGTGTAACAGACAGATACTCGGCAGATTACCATAGATCTCAGTGATACTGGGGAAACCAGATATTTGAAAACCAACTAAACATCCCTAACAGCGCCACATTTCCTTCCCTTGTGAAATTGTCTTAGCTATCCAAAGGTATATCATTCTATAACACGGCTGATATCATGAGTCCCATAGGAATTAAGCAAAACAAGAAGTTGTAGAGCATTTCAGAAGAGAGTAGAAGGGAAACTCCTTATAATGAATATACCCAAAGTTCGTTAGCAGCCAGGCTTCAACAGCAGCACCTGAGCCAAAGGCATGAGCGCTTCAACCATTATAATTCCTATGGGTTGCTTTTACTGAAATTGAAGGGAGTGGCTTTAAATGTCTTACATATTGTGATGTAAATACAGACAGTGCATTGGGAAAGGGGAGGAGAAGAGTATGTGGAATGTGGTTGAGGGAGAAAAATCATACTGGTGCTTAACCTTTTTAAAATTCTGACTCACCACATTCTGGGTGACGTGGTCACTGAGTATTTTATTGGCTTCTGCCTTCTGGATGTGTGAGAGCCAGTGAAACAGGAAAGTGGTAACATTAGGTGGAAAAGATGTTCTTTATGTTAGTGTGGGAGACACATGGGAGTAACAAGTGGAAATAATAGTTACTGGGATGCTAGAGCAATTGTGTTAAACACAATTATTGATTGTTAAACAAGAGTTTTTGTATAGATAGCATGGGAAAAATCAGTGTGCACAGGTGATCTGCTTTGGGGTTTTGTTCAAGCAATCAGCTTTGGAAGTAGCATATAGGATGGCTGTCAAGACTGAGTGAACAAACTTGGAACCTGGAGATCTTGGATGAGGTGTGTAGATCAGTTGTGTGAGCTATGGCTTCTCAATCACTGTTGTGGCAGGCAGAGGAAGACCAAGGGTCCCACTAGTCTCACCATGTATGGGGAAGCTGTTTTTGGCAGATGGAAACCTAGTCCTGATTCATGCTGTTAATGCTTGATCACATGCTAATAAAATTGTTCATGGATGAATTTGGGCATGCATGTTATCAAGACCTGGTTTCATGAACTATCAGAAAACTTACTAACCCAGATGTCTATAGTCAGGGATTGGGTACATCCAAGATATTTTGCTCTTTTCACTTGCTGTACAAAACTACTCAAACTCAGTGGTAATTTGACAGCAGCTACTAAAATAAAGTCGAAACATCAGGTGGAGAGTGAATAGGTTGGTAGTCAGTCTGTGACCTGCCACGGCTTCCACTGGGAATTTAGCTTTCTGATGGAAGAAGGCATTGGTTTCTAGCCATTAGCTGTTAGGAGGATTTCAAGTTTTCAGATTGTCACTGGTCCCTCAATCTAGCAGTGCTTTTTGATGCTGGACCAGGACTGAATATAGGTAGTCATGGACCACACATTAGTGAAGTTTTCATTCCCTGTTCTAAACTCTGCACTGATCCCAACAGTAGAGAATGTGGAAACAGCTGTCACAGTTTCAAGGAGTCCCCCCGAAATGCACTCCTGGAGTTCCCGGTCAGGTCTCCAGCCATCACTGTCTCTGGGTAGGAACCCTTGTCTCACTCCCTTCTGACCAGAGTGTTTTAAGGCTGCACAGCTACTTGCTTTACACTGTGATATCCTCAGCAAGCCAGTCTGCCTAAAGGCCGGCACCTGTGCTTTGCTTTGCTTTCTCTCTGAGGGCTATGAACAGTGTATTGCCAGCAGTGAAAAGTTACCACACAGCTCTTTCCAAACAAGCACTTTTATTAAGGTAAAAGCATTACAGAGAAATGTACAAAACAACAAAAGTTACTATATGCATGCAAAACTCTTACTAATGGTCACCCATCAGTCTTATGGGGTCCTAGTAGGCCAAAGGCTTTCAAACTCTTTTTTGCAAGGGTTGGGGCCCCCATTGGACAGAAGGTCCTGTCTGTTTGCTGAATCAGAAGGAGGACCCTGTGTCAGTTCAGGCTCATCCTTTCATATCAGAAGCCATTTCTTTGACTCCAGAATACCCAACTTGAATTAGTATATGCAAACCACTCCAGGGTATGGTACCTCGAGTGATTTGCCAAAATCACCCCCCACTCTTTTTAGTTCCTGTAGGAGCTGTGGTAACCCCTCCCCAATGGAGTAGAACAGTCGTACATAAATGATTTATAGATTTATGATTCCCAAAGATATTGTGTGTGATTGCAATATCTGTTACAGCATCCTTTCCTCCCCACATCCCTCCAGTTTAGAGTGCAGTAAGCCCCTCGCCACTACCTCAGTGGTCCCACTCCATTTTCAAAATTTGTTTTTTCCTGTGTGTTGCTTCGTGGTGAGTGCTTCCTTTTTTCATAGTATACGCTTCACTTCTCTGAGTATTGCACACTTGTCTCTTTTCCATCCTTATTTGGATTTCATATACTTTGCCTACAGTCCCCACTGCTAGAGTAATGTAGTAGATGTTCATGAGGAAGAAAACGCTTCTTTAAACACATCTTCTGGACAGAAGAACCACAGAAGACTAAGCCTTTATGTTTTAATTACAATATACATAACAATTTTATTCATTGGGTTGTCCTGGAAGTTAAGGTGATAAACTTGTATGAAATGTTAACTTGTGTTATCTTAAGTCAAAACTTGAGTATAGGTGGAAAAAAGGGAATATTTTTGAAAAATGACAGTTGGGAGCAATGGAGCCCAGTGAGTGGATGTAAACCAGTTTCTGTCTTGCTTGATAGAGCCCAGTACATTTTAGAGAGCTAAATAATTTCTCTGCTAAAAACTGGTTTGACATCAGAATATAAATTGGTATGCATTTTTATATTGGGTTTCTATACCGTTGAAGTTAGGGTAGTTTCAGAAATATCAGTTTTAATAACTTGATTTTAATGTACCGTTCAGTTTGATTTAAGCATGTTTTGTCAAATTGTTAATCATGACTGAGCTATATGGATTCAGCTTTTTTTAAGCCTTCCAGACTAATACTGTATCTTCAAATGCTGCTGAACTTTTAAAATGTATTTCTTATAATTGTGTTTTATCTTTGTTTTCAAATAGTTTATACAACCATATCCAGCTCTCTAGTAATTTAATGCCTGGCTGTGACTACTCTCTCTTTAAGGTATGCCCGGTAACCTTTTTTAAATTATTAATGTAAATCATATTATATAAATGTTTTCTTGAGTAGGTAGTTAAGATACCATGGTCAACACTTTTAAAGTGACTAGTAATATTGGGAGCACAGCTGGTAGAGATGTTTTCAAGGGGCCTAACTTTCAGAAAGTGCTGAGCAACTGCCCTCTGAAAATCAGGCTCTTCTAAGATGACTCAGGTTGGGCACTCGGAATCATTGGTTGTTTTGAAAATTGAGGCCCATGACCCTACTAATATATTGGTATTCATCATCTTGTACCTTGTGTGTGCCTGCTTTGTAACAATTTTAGAAAATGTGCACCCAGCTACTTGATACGATCAAGCTTCAAAGTTGTTTTTAATAGGGGAAAATATCTTCCATTCATTACTTTATATAATGTGATTTTGGGATTCAACAAAGTTGACATGGCTGTTTAACTGGTATTTTATACATAACACTACTAGGCTCCTCCAATATGCTTTCCTATATTATTTTAGGTTAACATAGTGTTTATTAAAGATGTCAAACAAATGCCAGCAAGAATGAAATCCTCTATAATATATGTAACAGGTACATCACTGGCAACAGCTTTCTAGGCTTTCCCACATGATCCTGCCAGTGGCTTTCAATTGATCTACAGGAATTGCCTCTCAGGGTGATGAAGTAGTTTGATCTCTTTGTGGCTGCCAGTAAGGGTAACAAATGTGGGAAAGTGATTTGACCTCATTAACTGCCTTTTCACTTTCAGCTTTCATCCAAAGTTCTGTAAAGCACAAATATTTAATTGTAGCTCTTCTCTGAGAACTTACTACTAGAGATTTTTTTTACACCTACTTCCTTTGTGTATTTAGTCATGTGTCTTTTTTTGATTGATTTTATTATTGAATACTGCAGCACTATGGGAGTGGGAGCTTGGTTCATTTCTGACAAGTGCATCAAGTGTTAAATAAGTTCCAATTGCAAAGCCTTCATTGTTGGTGATGCATGAATCAGAAAACACAGTTTGCCTTTTAAATGGTAGGTTGGTGTTTTTTACAAGGACAAATGTGCAAATCCTGCATATTTTTGTTCTGGAATTCATTGAGGTAGTAAACAGTGACCCCCATGATGACACTTTTACTAAGTCACTCTTTGATGGTAAGCAAATTTCCCACTTCGCACCTGAGTAAACTGAAGCACGAAGATTTAGTAACCTGGCCAGAATCACACCATTTTGGTGGCCAAACTGGGAATATAACTCAGGAGTTCTTGGATATGTCTGCACTGCAAAGAAAAAGCCATGGCTCTAAGTCTTAGATCCTGAGGTCAGTTGACTTGGGTTGGGGTTGCAGTGCTAAAAATAGGTGTGTGGATGTTGCTGCTTAGGCTGCAAGCTGGGCGGTTGAACCCTCCCTCCTTGCCAGGTTTAGGAGTCTGGGCTCCAGCCCAAGACCAAACATTTACACTACTATTTTGAGCCCGCAGCCTGAGCCCTGCGAGCCTTAGTCACTTGATCCAGACTCTAAGACTCGGTGCAGGTTTTAGTTTGCATTATAGGCATAACCCTTGTTTTAATGATTGGTTATGTTGCCCAGTTTCATATAGGCCAAAACCAATGTCTATCCTGGGCTGTATTTGAATCGATTTACATGGAACATTGTGTAGCAGACTTTGGTTTACTTCATGGCTTTGCTATACAAATCAGAATTCAACTATTGGAGAAATATTACATTTCTAGTTCTTAAATTTCTCCATTACTGCTTACCATGAAACTAGTGTTGCTCTTAGTCTTCAGAATTTTTACCATATAATAAGTTACTTTGTGGGAAAAATCATTGCAATTCTAAAACTGTAAATTCTGTTCTTGTGTTTTGATTTAAATGTTACTTCCCCTTTTCTGTTTTATAATAAAATACAAATAAGGTATTTTGCTGTTTAATGTCATGCTGTACGTTTTGTAGGATGGGATTGAACCTATGTGGGAAGATGAGAAAAATAAACGAGGAGGACGATGGCTAATTACACTAACTAAACAGCAGAGACGAAATGACCTTGATCGCTTCTGGCTAGAGACAGTAAGCTCTATGACATTGCATTGTTACAACTTAAGATTCTTTTGTTTAATAGCTAACTGCAAAGGAGTTTTTTTCTTTCAGCATGCTGAAAATTACATTCAGCTATCCATTCTTTGACAGTACTAAAATCCTTCATGATTTTTTCCTTTCAAAAATAGATTGTAGTGAAACACGAGGTACACCAATGAAGCTCAAACATGTCATTTGAAGTAATACAAACACACAAACATTAGGCTATATATTACATTTAAAGGTGACTAGCAAATGTTTCTTAAAAAGTCAACTGATAGTTGTAAGTCTATGCTGAATGCTCCTGATATCACTTCTTATTCCTTCATCTTCCTGCTGCTTAGAAAGACAAGAAGAGATCCAAGTGGCTCTGGTGCATATACTCTGTTTTGCACCTACACACAGCTTTAAGTGAAACTTGAGGGTGGGAGGATGGGGTAGGGATGTGACATCTGTCAGATCCATGGACACCACAAAAGTCTTGTGATACATTATGCAATTGCAGAGTCTCAAGGTTAGTATCTTCAGGCTAATTGCTATTTCTAATACACCATTATAAACATTGGGGAGAGAAACTTTTAAGTCCCAAGAGATGTAGTTTAAAAACTACAGGGAGGCAGTATATTATTTTCCAATGTAATCACACCACCCTGATCAGCCAAGACCACAGTTTGAAAAATTATGAAAAATCCAGGAAACATGACATTGCTTTCAAACATTTTATAAACAGAAAATACAAAGCATTTAGTGATCTTATTTCATCATGAAAACAAAGGTTAGACAAGTGAACTGTTCAGTTGCTAGTAACTAATTGCACATGTCCTAAGCACACAGGCAGATGGATGGGTGATTGTGCATTCACATATCAGGGAGCAGCTCTATTAATATTTCCAATATTTTTTCACAATTAGCTCACTCAAAACAAAATAAGAAAACTTTCCTTTTCCATCTGTCCTCTGGATGTGTCACCATGTACCACAAACTTCTGTTAGGTTGACCAAGTTTGAAATATAACTATAAACTTTTTTACTTAAGATAGTTATACAACAGCGTTTAATTTTTTCTTTGTCTAATAGCAATAACATATCTATAAATGGTATACTTTTCACATCTTATCGGTGCTTTTGTTGTTTAACCAGCATGGTAGCCTTTTATCAACTAATACTAAATAGTTAAATAGTGATGCTTTGGATGTTTTGGTGTGGCATGAACCTAAAGGTTTAGAGCTTCCACTGTATTCAAGTGAATATAAATGTGTTTACTTTGCAGTTGTGTAGCTTCTATAAAAAGGTTTTTTTAACATGTTGGATTCATTTACTAGCACATTGTGGCCATGTTATTTTTTCTTTGTAGTTGCTGATGAATCTTTAAAATACTTGCTTTAGTTGTTTGAACAGAGTGTTTTTAATTTTAAAACTTTTAAAATGATTTTGAAAATTTTTATCCTAACATAATGGTCAGTACATAACATCTAAGATACAAACAAAGCGAGCAAACTTCCATTGATGGCTGTATTCATCTGCACAGGTGAACTTCTCCAGCCCATTTTGTAATAAAACTCTTGCCTTGATACAGGAAAGGCATTTTGAAGTGTAAAGGTGCAGAAAACTAAATATTGCTAGAATATCTAGAAATTTAATGATTAAAAATGAAAAGCAAAAGTGAATCCAAAGACTCAAGTTAATTTTGTCTAACCACCACTTTCAGGGTAGCATGTGTATACTTTAGAGAATTGAATTTGATCAGCGATTCCTGTGATCCTCTACTTTTGCCATCTTCAAAACTTTCCTCTCTGAATCTAGCATGGGCTGCTGTTTCTTCAGAGTGTTTACCTAGGTACACGAAGACCAACAAATAGGAGTGCAACTTGTGCATCTCTGATCAGTTTTTGCTCTCCTGGTCCATGGAGAGAGTGCTCAGAAGTTTCCTGATTTGGGTGATCAGTAATAATACCATTTATATTGATGGCACTCTTCATTTAGATCTTAAAACACTTCACAAATGAGAGTCAGTACACTAGAAAATAGTGTGTTTTTTAAAACATGGTAGCTAATGCATTTTAAAACCCTAGTATGGACAGGGCAAGCTGAAGTTTTAACATGTTAGCTTATCAGGGTGAACATATGTTAAAACTACAGTTTTCATTGTCTACACTAGGATTTTAAAACGTTGTCACATTTTAAAAATGTACTTTTTTCCTAGTGTAAGTGGCTTAAGTCATTAGCCCTAGGTCACACACAAGTCATTTGCAAAACCATGAATAGAATCTTTCTTACTCGTACATAGATTCCAAGGCAAGAACAGACTGTTGGTGATCACCTAATCTGACCTCCTGTATAACACAGGCCATCAAACTCTCCAAAATAATTCCTAGAACATACCTTTTAGAAAAACACTTAAACTTGATTTAAAAATTCTCAGCGATGGAGACTCCACCATGACCCTTAGTAAATTATTTCAATAGTTAATTACTCTCACTGTTAAAAATGTGTGTCTTATTTCCAGTCTGAACTTGTCTAGCTTCAATTTCCAGCCATTGGGTCAGGTCATGTTATACCTTTCTGAGCGAGATTGAAGAGCCCATTATTAAATATTTTTTCCTAAGGTAGGTACTTATATAGCCTGTAAACAAGTCAACCCTCTCTTTGTTAAGGTAAATAGATTGAATTCCTTGATTCTGTAACAATAAGCACGTTTTCTAATCCTTTAATCATTCTTGTGGCTCTTCTCTGAGCTCCAATTTTTCAGTGTCCTTTTTGAATTATGGACACAGAACTGGACATAGTTCTGCTGCTCCAGTGCCAAATACAGAGGTAAAATAACCTCTCTACTCCTACTTGGGATTTCATGTTTAGCATCCAAAGATAGCTTCAGCCATTTTGGCTATAGCATTGGACTGGGAGCTCATGTTTAGTTGATTATTCCACCATGACCCCCAAATTTTTTTCGGAGTCTGTTTCAGAGAGAGTCCCCAATCCTGTAAGTATGGTCTACATTTTTATTCCTAGAGGTACAGGTTTACATTTAGCAATATTAAAATGCACATTGTTTGCTTGAGCCCAGCTTACCAAACAGTTCAGATCACTGAATCTAGTGCCTGCCCCTTAGTTATTAATCTCTCTCTGCCCAGTCTAGAAACACACACTTCATGAGGATTCCCCATTTACAGTTTCATATTGAAGACCCATCAGTTAGCCATTTTTAATCCATTTAATGTGTGCCATGTTAATTTTGTATCATTCTAGTTTTAATCAAAATGTTTTGCAGTACCAAGTCAAATGCCTCAAAGAAGTCTATTACATCAACACTATTACATTTATCAATCAAACTTGTAATTTTCCCACCAGCCCTAGTAGGGAGGGGGCACCCCCTGGATAAGGCTATGACTGGCTCTCCATGCTTCAGAAAGTACCTTAGTTGCAAGGAATCTATCCCAGTGACTGGTGGACACTTGCAGTGCATTCACTGCCTGGGAGAAAAGCACAATCCACAAAGGTGTGATTGATGCCAGCAATTAAAACCCAGGTCCAGGAAAGACAGTTAAGTCTCAGACCCCTGCTCATGGAGTTGACACTTCAGTCCCCAGAGTCCTGGTGAGAACTCTCATTGCAACCTTCTACTTTGAAGGCAGGTGATCCCAAAGAGACAAGCCACTCACTTAAGACCACTAAGAAAAGGTCTGTGAGTCCCTGCAGCGAGCCCCGATGGAGCTGGAATGATCTCCGGCTCCATCGGTACCGACTGTGCTGAAGCCGCTGAATGCAGGTACCCAGGGCATGTGCAGTACCAAGCCACAGTGCAAGCTGATCTGCCCACAGACCTGATGGGCACAGGCAAAGAAGTACTAGTAGCACGAGAGTGCAAAAGGCATAGAAGATCTGTCCCGGGGAAGGCTACGTTGGCACAGACATCAACACTGGCACCAACTCTGGTGTACGTGACACTGACGGACTGTATGGCCCAGGTCCACATCTTTGACTCCATCAGTGCAGACCTGTGTCTACTGACATTGACCACGGGTACTGAAGCTATCTACATCATCAGATTTCCGGTGCACGCCGGATCTCTTTATCTCTGATACACTGGACTCACCACTACTCAGTACTGGGGCCCCAGCACCAAGTTTTCTCGAAACATTGGATTAGCTGGCATCTCCCTGACACGCACCGCCTTTTTCATCATCTGAGTCGGAAAGTGAGCGAGAGCACTTTGGTTCCCACCATTCTTCTCATCTGCCTTATGGGATTCAATTTCACTATGGGCACCTGGTGTATCATCCATCCAACCTTCAGCTTCCATGCTTGGCCAACCATGGTACCAGCTATCAGTCCCCTACCCTCAATGGCCATATTTGGACCTTTAGCAGGTTCAGAGGCAGCAAGCCTCCCAGGCCCCTTGTGTGGCATACCAGCAGGCAAGGAGGCACCCTCCTTCAGCTGTGGTTTCGAAGGCTTCGGAACCCCCTGAACAACCAGGAGAAGAGGTTGGGGTAGAGCAGGAAGACGCTTCTCTAACTCATTTCTTGTCTTCACCAGATGAGGCAATGATGCCACGTCCGCCATCTATGGCTGATTTTAAATCATTCTAAGACCTAGCTCAGAGGATGGCAGAAGCCCTGCAAACACAGTTTCAGAAAGTGACTGAGCCTCACCACAAATTGATGGACATTTTACACTCTTTCACCTCTGCCA
This sequence comes from Emydura macquarii macquarii, assembly GCF_026122565.2. NCBI lineage: Eukaryota > Metazoa > Chordata > Testudines > Chelidae > Emydura > Emydura macquarii. The sequence continues at coordinate 30,974,649 of NW_027131927.1, read as the reverse complement.
GAGTGGCCCTCCTGGTTAATGAGGCACTCTGGGACCCTGCCAAAGTCATATGGCAGACCCCATGCATCCATCCCTCCAACATGCAAGAGGGCAGACAAAAAGTATTACGTGCTGAAAAAGGACACAGAATTTCTATTTTCCCACCCACCTCCCAATTCCATCATTGTGGATGCAGTTAATTCTAGGGGCCTCTAGCACCAGTTTAAATCCACCCCATATGACCGAGACGGGAAACATCTGGACCTATTTGGCAGGAAGGCATATTCATTAGCCACCCTTCAGGTCCACATAACAAATTACCAGGTCTTGCTGGCAAAATAAGACTTCCAGAATTATACGAAACTCGGTTCCTTTACTGAACAGCTTCTGAACTCCCATAAAAACCAATTCAAGGCTATAATCAACGAGGACCAGTTGGTGGCTAAAACATCTCTTCAGTCTGCATTAGATGTGACCGACACACGGTGGCATGCTCAATTTCCATGGCCATTGTTATGAGGTGGGCTTTGTGGCTGCATTTGTCTGGCTTCCCTAAAGAGGTCTAAACCACGATGGAGGACCTTCCTTTTGAGGGGATGAAGTTATTCATTGAGAAGACTGATGTGTGTCTTCACATATTGGAGGATTCATGGGCAATGCTTCAATCCCTAGGTATATATGCGCTGGCCTACAAGAGAAAATAGTCTTCAGCCACTGTTTAAGCCCCGGTCATCACAATACACATCTCAGAACTCACCACAAAGAGCTTACAAGCTGCAGAGGACGAACTGAGGTTTCCTAGGCAAAAGCAATCAGGACCCCAACCAACTGCATCTCAGCCCTCTCACCTTGAAGCATCAGTTTTGACGGGGTGGGCAAGGCACTGATAGAACACTCTTTGCAACCTCACACTAGAAGACCTTGACAATCCTTTCAGAGACCGTCTTACCCCATTCTGCAGCACCTGTAAATAAGTGGGTATTGGAAATTATCCAGAATAGACATGCCATCCATTTCTTCTTCCTGCCTCCCAAACACCTTTCCCCGACTCTTCTCACGAGAGTCCACTATGTCAAGAGGTAAACCGTCTCCTCGGCATCGGAACTATAGAACCTGTTCCCGTACATCTCAGACGCAAAGGCTTCTACTCTTGCTACTTCCTGATACCAAAGATAAAGGGAGGTTGGGACCCACACTGGACCTCAGAACACTCAATAGATACCTCAGTGTGCAGAAATTCAAGATGGTACCCCATCAACGATCATTCCTGCATTAGAGGAAGGAGATTTCTTCTCTGCCCTTGACCTTCAAGATGCATACTTCCATATTTCCATCATACCAAAGCACAGGTGTTACCTCAAATTTACACTGGACCAGGACCAGTACTAGTAACAGATTACTCCCTTTTGGCCTCTCATAGGCCCCCACGTATTTTTTAAGGCCCTTTTGGTAGTGACGGCCCATTTAACGCTCTTAAGGCATCATAGTCTATCCTTATCCAGACAATTGCCTTCTCAAGGCATGGTCCTTCACAGAGGCCCAATGAGTCACTCAGGCCACATGGGACCTGCTTCTGAATCTAGGTCTACAGATGAATTAACAAAATTCTACCTTAACACTGGCAAGAGAGGCTAGAATTCATAGGAGCTGATCTCAACACCATTCAGGCACATGCGCTGTTGCCTCATCATAGATTTCTCAGTCTCGCCTCGTAGATACAGTACAATTCAGCCCACAGATTTCAGCCAGACATTGCCTCCAGCTTCTGGGGCACATGGTCACTGGCACATCAGTTATTGCTCATGCCAGATTACAGGCCAAACAAAGTCAACATAAACTTCCATCGATACCCACCAGGCTCAAGTGATCCTTGGACTGGTGGAAGGACCCAGCAAACGTCTGTATGGGAATCCCGTTTGCTGTGGCTTTCCCATCTCTACTCCTGACTATCGATGTATCCCCCATAATATGGGGCCCTCATCTCAATGGTTGCACAACACAGGGCAAATGGTCCCCAACAGACATGCCTTCACATCAACCTGTTTGAGCTCAGAGTGGTCAGAAATGTGAGTGCTCACTTCCTCCCACTGATCAGATACGAACAAAAGGGTCATGACAGACAGTATGGCCTGTATGTATTACATTAGCTGACAGTGAGGTGCCAGATTTCATTCCCTGTGCGTAGAAGCACTAAAACTATGGAACTTGTGCATGTCCCACAACGTCCTAATATCAGCAGCCTACATACCGGAAACACACAACACGATGGCTGACAGTCTCAGCTGCAAATTCCCACATGACCAGGAATGGAAGATAGTCAGTGATATTACATGACATATTCCGACAAGAGGGGACACTGGTAATAGTCCTCTCCACTATTTACCAGAACAAGAAATGTCCACAATACTGGTCCAGAGCAGGGATCAGAGGATACTCCATGGGACATGCTCTCATCCTTTTTTGGGACAAGGACTGCCTTATGCCTTTCCCCCCATTCCCTCTATTACTGAAGGTTCTGTTGAAAATAAGAAGAGAGAAAGCACACTGATTTCTCCCACCTGGCTCAGACAGACGTGGCACCCCTACCTGTCACAGCTCATGTTATGTCCACCAATGACTCCCAATCACTCCTTACCTCCTGTCGCAGAACGAGAGACTGTATATTTCAATTTGCAAATTCTGCAACTCAAAGCATGGCTCCATGGTTCTCACACATAGAGACATCTTGCTCTGAGGAGGTACAGGAGGGGTTACACAGTAGAGAATCATACCTACCTTCAGATATAGATGAGGTTCCAGATCTGGTGCCAGCCCAAGTGTCACCCCTACCAGTTACCCTAGACTACCTGTTGACTTTAAAGAAACTGGGACTCTATTAGTTCACTGAAGGTTCATCTGGCAGCTATGTGGAGAAACAGTACAAAAGATTTGGAGGAGATGAAGAGTGTGATTGTGGTATGGGTGGAGGGCATGGCAGAGAGGAGCACATTTCTTTTAATGAAAGAGATTTGTACTTTAAAGGTTTCAACTATCAAGTCCGTAGAGAGATGGAAAACCTAAAACAAAACTTCCCATCTGAAAAGAAATAAGTGAAATCCATTGCTATGCAACTAAACCTTTTTTATGTTAATTTTTAGTGCATATTTAGTTGACGTAGCATATATTTAGTCATTGATATTTAGTGTTCTGATCATTCAGAATGAAAATGGTTTGTCTCCATGTTTGAGGTTTTCAGTGTACCAAAAATTTAATACTATATTGTCTAATATAAAACTCCATTATAAAAATTGAAGATTTCAGTATAAAACAGAATTTTTTATTTCATATTATTTACCTCCCTTTAATATTCAGTCCTTATTTTGTAGTTGCTGTGCCTTATCGGGGAGTCCTTTGATGACTACAGTGATGATGTATGTGGTGCTGTTGTTAATGTTAGAGCTAAAGGTGACAAAATAGCAATATGGACAACTGAATGTGAAAACAAGGATGCTGTTACGCATATAGGGTAAGTGATGTTTGCTATTCAATGCCTTAGAGATTATGGACATGTATCAAGTCTAACACTAAATACCATTTTTAAATTTCGGTAATTCAGTAGATGTCACGCTAATGCTGATCTTTATTTTGAGATCAGTGTGTACAGTCTGCAAAATGTATTTTTGTGGTATGGCCTACTCATAAATTGGTCTGAAGTTAAAGAAATTCAATACAAAATAAGTTGTGCATACATTGTCACTTGCACTTACAGAGCATGAATCTTGCACAGATTTGAAGGATAGACTTACAATACGTTGTCTGAACTACTTGACTGTCCTTCCTTGTGCCTTTTGGAAATAAGTATTTAATGAGTGGGAAGCAGATATGTGGTGAAAGCTTCATTAGCTCTTCTGAGTGGGGCACTGTAGCTCACTAACTCAAGCTCCACTACAGTACAGTGGCATGCACTAGGTTGATGATGTCCCAGCCACCACAGAGCTTTTCTGAAGCAGAGGTCTAAGGGTCACTTTCAGTAAAATGAAAAAATGTACATCATCTGATGCCCTTGGGGGACAGGGGGTGAAGGGGTATGCGTTTTTAAAAAACACACACTGAAAAACTTCATATATTACTTTAAAGCTTCTTCCCCCATCCTGTCTCACCCTATACACACAACTCAAAAGAGAAAATCACTGATGTGTTTCAGTGGGTTTCCATGGCAGATGTAATGTCATCTACCATGCATGGTTCTGGGCAAGGGACATCACAGCAGGCTGGGAGCTGAAGCCATGGCAGGAATAAATGTCCTGGAGCTCAAAGAGTTGATTTTTAAGTAATACACAGAATGTTGTCCTCATCTTATTAGAAAATATTGCTGACATGGGTGAAATTCTTATAACTTCTTGCAGTTTACATTTAAAATACAAATTGTTTTTATCACTGGTTAGCTTAAAAAAAACTAGACTTAAATAAAAAAAAAATTCTCTTCTGAAAGAAAACTAATTGCAATATTTTCAGAAAAGGAAATTGCATATTTTTCCAATCTGATTAGTCATGGAACTCTTTAGTGGATTCAAGAAAACTCAAATTGAGTCATGGTCTTAGAATAATGGTGTGACCTGTCCTTGCCTAGGGTAGCCCACCTGAAAATGCTAAGGGCAGGGCAGGCTGCAAAAAGAGAGCAGATTCTCCCAGAACTGGTGGGTAACACTGAAGTTAGATTCCCCAACCAGTCACAAACAGTGCTTCTGATTTTCCTCACTGGTTGTCAAGAATCTACAACAAGAAATACATGGCCCCCTTAATTGCGTTTCAGTCTCTGGCTCCCAATTAGCAACTGGGTCCAGTAAAGAGAGAAATTATTTAAAACTCTATTCCCTTTACCAAAATGTTCTGATCACCAAAGGGCCAGCCACATACCAGATCAGAATATGTTTGGATCTTACCCAAAATACCAGCCAATCCTTTAGTAACTAATACTAAAGGTTTATTATAAAAGGAAAGAAACAAACAAGAAGAGAGATGTTAAATGATCAAAGAAATCAGATATATACAAATGACTTTAAAGTCCATCTATATCAGATTCTAAGCAGAATGGTGGAGTTTGCAGGCTTGTACAGTTCCTCTGGTGTACATCCAGTACCTGGATGGGTCTCAATCCTTTGTTTCACAGTTTCAGTTGTAGATGAGTTGATCCAGAGATAGGAAACAGGGATGAAGACAAGATGGAGATGGTGCAGCTGCATTTTATAGTTTCTGCTATGAGACTTGTACTTCCTTTGTCCCAAACACAGCCATACAGCACATGGCATGGAAAGGAAAAGCCTCAGAGTCCCCTATCCAGAAGCATGTTCTTAATTGTCCTAGTGACTCATAAGGTGTAGACTCTGGATTCATGAATCTTTCTCTGGATTCATTGTACATTTGAGTTCCCTTGATTGGCCCTTAAGCAGACTTAGTGCTGGTGCCTTCCATCTGGGGGTGTCACCCAGAAACACAGCACAAGTTTGAAATACAAATATACCATACATATTTAGAAGAACTCAATACTAAACTGATACAGAGATATAAACAATATTATATTTATCAAAGTGTAACCTTACAAAATATGCTGTGTCAGTACCATTGGAAAGATTCATTGTAATTTTGCAATGTTGATACCAATAATATTATAAATGATCACTTATATTGCAGACAGTGTCACAAATAGAATTGACACTCTTGCTGTTAGTCAAAATAATTGAGGCTACTTGAATATTTTTCAGTGCTCCACTTGTGTTGCCTTGATGGACAAGCATTTCTTTTTCCTGGCTAGATTTTTTTCTAACTTCTAATGATGCACAGTTTCATCTCTTTCTCTGATGTTGGAGGCAAGCCTTCAGTGATTTACTGAACTTTGGTGCAGATGTTTTGGTTGTCCAGGACTTCACCCCAGAGTAACTAAAACAAAAGTATGCATCAGAATGGTATTAACAAACATGAACTTAAATTTGAAGAATGTCTAAGGTCTGGTTCACACTTACCACGCGATTTGGCGGTAGTCGACGGGAGTTACCCAAACTGCGCAGAGTAGTTTGTGTAACTGACTTCGACTGCTCTGCTTCCCTTCTGCATGCTGTTCTCACTGCGCTGAGCGCTACGCTACTTGAGGGGGTGGACTTAGTCGACTTCCTGATTGATTGAGCAGGTCTCACTGATCGCTCAATCGATCAAGAAAGATCGATCTGGTGGTGGCTATTTTGCCGCCGTCAGTCTGGACATAGCTTAAGATCACCAAAATGGAAAACCAGACACAAGGTAGCAGGGAAGATGGCGCAATGTACCCCCAATGATTTTATGTGACCTCATTTACATTGCCTATATTTCCCATCCAGTAATAGCATACTATCATTGTGCTCTGTCATTGCTGCCACTGAAAATATATTTCACTCAAACGTAAAGAAGTCAGAATAAAATTGGCTAGTTATGATTCCATAAATCACTTACTCTAAATATCAATTAAATTGCAATTTATATCAATAGAATTTCATATAGTTTCTGATAATGGCGTATAGTTATACTACTTTGTTCTATGATTTGGTCAGAGCTCACAAGTTAAAGGCAGTTAATGTTTGAATTGAGTACTTCCTGTCAAGGAAAATTTAAGGGAGTATATTTAGATTGTGATCATCCCTTTTGGCTAGAAGTGAACCAAAGTTCTAGGATCAGCATCTTCCCTTGTGCCCCCAAAACTGTCGTCAGTAGGCTCATTGACTAGTTTTGCCATAACATTATAGCTTTTAGAAAACCCGTTCAAAAGATAATACATAGAGTTCCTGTGATAATGAATAGTGTGTACTTGCTGATATAGTTTGTTTCTTGAGCTTTATCATATTCTGATCAATATTTTAATCATTCAGATTATATCAAATCATATAATCGATCCATTCTGAAACCAATAACAGAAATGCTGATATGTGCTTCATAGAAATCTTAAACTTTAAAAAAACAAAAAAAAACCTGCTTATGTATATTTTTGCCTGCATATCCACATGATAGGTGGATCTTTGGTTTCTAAAATGAATCTGATCCTCCTGCTTATTTTTCCAAGTCCTCCGTATCCTGGCTAAGATAACTTGTCTCTGCAAAAAAAATTATATAATTTAGATTTATGACTTGAAGTGAGAAATGTAACTAGTAGGAGCATTTGAATTTTGATTTAAAAAAAAATCCTACTTTTCTACAAGTATACGTAAGTACAGAAATCTTTAGGCAGAATTGTTTCTAAATATAAAGTTGTCTTTGTACATTAAGATATCAGCAGGTCTGAAAGGAAATAGCTTGACATACTATTACCCTTCTAAAGAGTGTTATTTAAAAACTGTTGGTGTTTTGGATTTTTTTGTTTTGTTTCTTCAGGAGAGTATACAAAGAAAGATTAGGACTTCCTCCAAAGATAGTGATTGGCTATCAGTCCCATGCAGACACAGCTACTAAGAGCGGCTCCACCACTAAAAATAGGTTTGTTGTTTAAGAAGACACCTTCTGAGTATTCTTTCATAGGAGACTGCGTCAAGCAATCGAGATTTGGGAGCTGAACCAAAGCCTCTTCAAAAGCAGAGTGGACTGCATTTAAATTTGATTTCCATCTAAATGTTGCTAAGATTTGTGAGAAGTCTCATTCACCTTTGTCTTGTACTTCTGTGTTCAATTTTTTTTTCTATTTTGGCTGAAGGTAACCATTATTCAATCAAAGGATTTCAAGTACCCCCAGAATCCATAAATGTTTTCCTGGCCCACTCTGTAATAGCTTAGTAGGACATTACTATTACAAAAACATTTGTTTATCCACAATATTCAGAAAAGACACTGCATCTCTATACGTTACAGAAAATTTACTTCTGTTTTACATTTGCATTGTATGCAGTAACATATTTTGCTGGTTTGAAAAAAAGTATGGTGCATAGTTTTCTAGCAATTTTCTTAATACAGCATTGTCTTTGCTGTAACCTATGCTGATGGCTGCTAGACTTAATTTATTTGTTTCCCTAATTGATAACATTAGTGATATTCTGATTTCAGTTGTTTTTGCTCATGTAACATTGGTGAAGGATCTCGGAATATGACAAAGGTGGAATAAACATTAATTTTGTGCATTCTTTGGTAACTTTTTGTTTTTTGTAATATCAAAGCTTTGCTACAGATTTATGCATTTCAGTCAAATCAGTGATCTATGTTTGTGTGATTTCCTAAACATAATTGTGGATTTTTTTAAATGTAACACCATAAATTTACATTCCTTACTAGAAATAGTATGTCTGTTTTTGTATCTTATGCTGTATTTTAACACTTTGTATTACTTAGGTTATATTTGGTTAAAAATGGCTCAAGTAGACAAGCAGTCCCATTCATATTAAGACAGTGTACAAAACTGTAAATAAAATGTGTACAGTGAATTGTCTTTTAGACAACTAGATTTGTCCTTTTATTTCCTCCATCTTTACAGCATATATTTGTACTTCTTGTGACAAGGCAGTCTCTACTGTGGCTTCTATTGTAGTGTGTCTTCCAAGAGAGATTAAGTCTGGAGCTATAGTTTATTACTATGGTTATTAAAAATTTTAATAAATCTAATAGATAGCACCATATTCCAAAGTGGAATTATATTGATGTGGCTATTGTTTTTCTTAAAAATGGTCAGTCTAACTGATCATAGTGTGTGGTGCAGCTTCTTGGTCACTGTGCACAGAATTCAAGGGAAAAGTTGGAAGGGACACAAGGTGAAAGCCATTTGGATTTAGGTGGCAGCTACAGCAACATACCTACCTCTGATATAGCACTTTTCCTCAATAGATCTAAGAACATGCTACCAAAGGTTGATGGTGGTATTCTCCACATTTTACAGATGAGGATAATGAGCCATGGAGGGGGAAGGTGACTTGCTCAAGGTCACTCAGCAGGCCAGTGGCAGAGCCAAGAATTGATCCCAGGTTTCCTGAGTCCCACTCTGGTGTTCTATCCATTAGGCCATGTTGTGCCTTTCAAGAGCACTGAAGTGAATGATTCTGCTTAAAATCACGTCGCTACTGTACTGTAGGTACATGAGAAGTACCAATAAAACTCACTAAAGAGAAATTGCTATAAGGGAGTAAAATGTATCTACTAAACAATCTGTTGTTATGCCTTCCATACCAATGGTAAATTTCCTTTTGCCTGGGGAAAAGTTGGTGCAGATGTCTGGGCAGGGATGCTGGAGGTTGAACTGACTTTATGGGCTGGTGAGAGAGAATCTTAGAGGTGGCTAGAATGTAAACTTCTACAACCATTTAAAGGGGGGGAAGGGATACGTCGTAACAAATCTCTCTTCTTACCATTCCCAAAATACAACATAACTTAAGTTTAATGAGTGCTGTGCAGTTAGATTAGTCCCTTAAATTCTTACCATTTAATAAACACGTGAAGATCCTGCTGGCCTATGTATGTGATACTTGTAAGTGAATTGAAAATGAGGCAAACTTTTATTCTGCAGTTTGTCTCAAGTTTTCACTAAGGGGTTCTTTTCATTTTTGTTTTGTAGAACTTGTTATATTAATATTGAAATCTGCCTCCTTCTGACAAAATACTGTCAGAATGGGGAACAATGCTAGTGTGAGCAGATATCCCAATTTTATAGGGACAGTTCCAATATTTGGTGCTCTGTTTTATATAGATGCTTGTTACCTTCCATCCGTGTCCCAATTTCTCCCACTTACTATCTGGTTACCCTAAAGTAAACAATGCTTACCCACACTTACACTTAGGGTGAACTCAAACTCCCTACATAATTTACAATAAATGGGATCATGTCTTTATAATCTGGACAATTTTTCTCTTAAGTGGAAATGATAGAATCATTACTTATATTAAAATCAATGACTGGAAACAATTTGATTTATTTTAGTGTTATGGCAATAAAAACTTAATGTACCTTTAACGGAGCAGACACCTCTCTAATGAAATCCTGAACTGTCAGTTTAGTGACATTCTACCTGTAATGTCACTAAGCAGAGAAAACGTCTTGAGTGGGAAAGACAATCCACTCGCATTTGTGCAGGGCTATACAAGGACTGCAGTGTGACTGCAAATTCATAATTTGATTCTATAGTACACATTTTAAGAGGGGAGATTGACATTAACCTTTTTTTGTGGAGCTCCTTGTATTTAAATTGTTGTTCCTTTTTTCTCTGACAAGGTTTTATTATCATACAGGCCACTTCATATTCAACTTATCTGCTCAGTTATTCAGGTCTGCTTATGAAAGTAAGTTTTGCTACTCCTTCAAGTTTCCTTTGTTTATGATGTTTAAAATGGATACTGTTTAATGCTGGTTTGACCATAAACTGTCATAGATGGTTAATTGTGCTTTTTACTAAATGTGCTTTGTCATTTTAATTATGCATCCTGAGCCTAGTAAAAGCATATATTTAGAGAATAGTTGTAACATAAAAACTCCCCACCCCAATGTATCCTTCCCTAGTTAGAAATGTATTTAATCTTATTTTAGAAAACATGCAGTTAAGTTTGAGGCATCAGAGCCAGGTTTACTAAAGTAAGGAAGGTAAATGTGAAAATGTAGATAATCTGAATCACCTTTGTAGAGTGCTTTGAAGTCTGATAAATGCTGTACAAGAGTTGGGTAGTATTACTTGTTAAGTGTTTTAAAAGCTTCTAAAACGTGTGACATTATGGTGCACAACCCAGGATAGTGATTATGTACTGTTTTTAGTCAATGCAGACTATGTAAAATTTCCTAATTTGGTGTTTCAATTTGTATGTTGGATGGGGACAGGAGTGCTGAAAGGTATCACTATAGCTGTCGGGAGTGTGTTACCATGGGAATCTTTCAAGACTGTTAAAGGATGAGCAAAGCTTACGTTTGTAAATAAGATGTGTAAATAAGATGCTGTGCTTTTTCCTCAATAGTTGAGCAGTAGCTATCTCATAAATCCTTAATGTTGAGTAGGATTAGTCAGTAAATTAGAGAGTTTAGTCCCAAAATGTAATTAAAGTCCTCACAGAAAATTATTGGGTCTTAAATATTACCAGCAGTTTTTATAATTCATACCTTCAGCATTGTTCTAGCAGACTGAAAAGATTTCCATCCTAATCTTCAAAACCCTCAATGAAATTTCCATGAGTATTCTAAAGGCACTTCTTTACCCTGTGATCTTGATCTTGCACAACCGTTAAACTCACCTTGAACAACTGAACTTCCTCCTTAAGAATGAAACTTACGAATGCAAGAAAGATATTTTCCTCAATTATTCCATGGGTTGAACTTGCTGCCTGAAGAAACAAGTGACCATGAACCTGGTTATCTCCAATTGGGAATGTAAAACTCTTCTTTTTAATTTCTGTTAGTATCCATGATATAATACATGCTTTCCAAACAAAAGAGAGCAGTGCCTTCACCAAGGAGTTCAGGCCAAGGACTACTTAACCGAGCCCTTCTGCAATAATCATTTTTTTCTCTTTAAGTGTTTCTGTAACATGTAAAGTTTGTCAGATATCCTGATGGTGGCTGTTTTGTGAACAAAAGATGTGAGGTAATTAAGAACTTAATCAACTTAATTTAAAGTAAATCTGATTTTAACTTTCATTTGAAAAAAATTACTTTTAAACTACTAGCGATGAAAAACATTGTAGTTTGTCACTTACATATTTGCTTTCCAATATTGTAATGTAAGATTAACAATGACACCTATTCTGGCTTTGCACCATCTTTTTAAGAGTGGTAGAGTGCTTCTGAATTGTTACTTCCTTCTTTATAGGCTTCTTGCAGAATGTCACTAAAAGAAGCAGCCTCTTCAGACTTTCTTCTCCCTTTGTGAAATCTTTTGTGAGAAGATAAATTTGGGGATTACAGTTTTTAACTTGAAAAATTGATCACAACATAAACTAATCACAAATTGAAAGAATACCTTCATAGAAAAGAATCTGTGGATGTGAAGAGATGATTAAGATGACCTAAAAAGTAGGGGGTGAGAGGGGAAATTACAGTATTCTTCTGGAGGATATATACATGTGGTGCTTGGAGGTCTCATTTAAAAGTGAAGGGGAGAGGCAAAGTGAATGATAGGAATGTTGGATTTTCATTATCTACCTTAAAGAGCTGAATGATTTTTTTTTAAGTGCCTATCCTATTCTATGCTAAGAGAAAATCCAGCACTGTAATTTGTATTTTGCCTTCTCTGTATGACATGACTTGTGTTTTGTCTAAGATGTATGTTTAATGTTGTTGGAATAACATTTAATTTATGAAAGTATCAAGAGCGTTTACCACATTGAAAGCAGCTTGATTAAAGTAAACAGTAAAATTGTCCCTAGTCACCAAATATCAGGATTGTTTGAAGAACTACATCTGAAATTGTATGTTAGGTTGCAAGAAACTCTAAAATGCTCTTCTTCCTCATGGGAGGAGAACTTCGTCTCTTCAAAAGAGGCTGTTTGCAAATGTCATCATTTGACAGCAAAGCCTTAATGTGTGCTGCAAAAAGAGGGTCCCTGATGTTTTATCTGACTTATTGATATGTGGTATTCATTGCAGTCTCCCTGGAGCGTATATTTGCTTCTGTGAATTGTTACATTTGTCTTGCACTTTATTACACATCTGTTTATCAGTATTGAAAGCAAGCAGTTGTTTTAAAAGCTCTCTTGACATGGTCTGATCGCAAGGTCTGGATAAGAACACAACTTTTCAGACACTACCGAATCTTAAGGTTTTCTTTATGCTGTGGAGGATATTCCTGTTTTCAGTGGCTTCGGGGCTGAGAATAATGGGTATGATGAAGGGGAGCGATTTGCAGTTGGTGGATCTCATCAATTTCAGGAAGGGGAGGGGAGAAGGTCTTCTGACTTGTAGAGGGATAGAGGCATTCTTTTGCAGACAGATTTTTGCATCCATTCATGGAGGTCCTCAATATGGAGCTATGATGGCTGAGCCAATTCATCAGGCAGACTAGCAGTTGAGAAAGTCAAGCAGCACTGCTATGAGCCGGGGGTTAGAGAGGCCCAGTATCACAGCCTCCTCCCAGATCAGCCTGATGCATAGATGCCCTGTGACAAAGGAAGTATATGGAGAAAAGGTTTGTGTCTTTAACAGAAACTACTGAGAGTTGCAGATTCTAAAATTCTAAGCCATGTGCTTTTGCCTCTCGTCTGTGAAGTCAGACTGTGTAGGTCAGACTGTGTAGTTCAGTTTTTTCTTTCTTCTCACCCACTTTTTTCTGGAGAGCTTATTTGGCATGACTGGGCATGTCGAATCTGACTTGCCAGACTCCAAATGCTCCTTGTCAGGATGCTATCGTGATCAGTAGCAGCCATTTTAAGTTTTATCCATTGCTTGGGAGAGTCAGATATCTCCCAGAAGTTTAACTTTTTGCCTGACTTTAAAATCGGGAGCTTGGAAGAATTGGGAGATCAAATTATAGCTGCTGATGGAGTGCTTCCTTTGACCCACTTCTAAATCAGGTAAAGAGACCCTTCCCCCCTGTATTTCTGTGTCCAGACAGAGCTTTCTTCCCTTCAACTTTTAAGGTCTCATCTAAGAAGGGGAAGGTCTTGAAGGATTTAGGGAAGGCTTTGAAGAAAAGCTCAGTCTCCAACCACAAGGAGCTAGCACCTGAGAAGTCTCAGTCTCCTGCTAGATCTACAGTGTCTGAGACTTCAACCTCTTCACTCAGTATCATAGAGGCAAAAGACATTTCCTCCGGTACTGGCGGAACTGGGAGATCCCAGAGCACTTTGGAGAAACATGGAGCCAGCAGGGCCCCAGTACCGTCCACATCCAGATAGGCATCATCTGCTTCAGACTTACCAACAGCCCCTCCCACTTTATTCCATCAGTGCCAGCAAAATCAAAGCGTATACCTTTGGCCTTGGTGCCTACATGCCCCAAACCAGTGGTACAACCCAAGTCAACTGCTGTGTAAATACCATCCCCCTTGGTACCACAAGAATTCCATTACTCCAGAGACTTGTCAGTGTTAGATGACCCAGAGTCCACACTACTTATGGGTACCCAACATCTCTTGGTACTGAGACCACATTCTCCAGATTACTATTGCTTCTGGGTACAACAGGGTTCTCCACCCTTTTCTACTGGGACTTTCTCATAGGAGGATCAAGAAGACATTCAATCAGTCTCCTTGTTAGTGAGGGGTTCCCCTTCACATCCTTATAGGAACCCATACTTTGACAGAGACCCTCACCTACATTAGGGTTGGTGGGGTCAGTCCTGGTACCACCGTCTACTTTATAGGCCTCCCCAATGGCCATCCTGGGTTCCTTGGGTGGCGTTAGCAGCAATTTTGCTAGACATCCAGCTTCACTGCACCAGGAAACTAGGGTCTCAGTTTTCCACCAAACCCCGAACTCAATGAGACATTTGAGGAACTGGAGGCTATGGTGGACAAAAGGGCTACCTCTCAAACCCCTATTTCATCTTCGTCTCTGAGGCAGTCATGCCTCTGCCACCATCAATGGCTGACTATTTTTGTCAATTTCAGGACCTTGTGAAGAGGATGATGGAAGCCCACCAGATACCTTTTGAGGCTAAAGACTCACGTCACAAGCTCTTGGACATCATGCAGTCAATGACATCTACCAGGGTTGCATTAATGAAGTGCCAAAGCCTCTGTGGTAAACTCCTACCACCATATGGCCAACTTGTAAACATAACAAGTAAATATTTACATTGTAAATATTATGTTCCATCCCGCGGACTCAGATTTTTTTCTTTTCCCAAAGTTAATTGTTAACTTTGTGGCTGTGACACATTGTAACTTGGCATTAATCAGCTCAATATTTTGTATTATTTGTCGAAGATGATGACAGGCCTTTTGTATTGACAAAAAAAAAAGCTGCCAATAAGTACATTTTGAAAATAAAAAAACAGCCTGCTGGTGATTGAAATCCTGCATTGGCTTGTTTTATGGTCTTGCAGGGCATGGAGGGAAAAAATTACTGAACCCAGCTGTGTAAATGATATGGAAGATCATAATTTTCTGTTCAAAATTGTTTTAATTGGCAGTGCTGGTATGGGGAAAACCTACTTAGTCTGACAATGCACTTGGGCTTTTCCCACTAGGTCAAGGAGCCACTTTCAGGGTTGACTTTATGATTAAGACTGTGGAGATAAATGGTAGAAAAGTGAAGCTGCAAATCTGGGACACAGCAGGGCAGGAGAGATTCCAGTCCATTATGCAGACTTACTATCACAACACTAATGCATTAATATTGATCTAAAAACATAACCTTTGAAGAATCCTTCTGATTCTTTCCTGAATGGCTGAAAGAACAGTATACCAGTTATAAAGTTGTAACTGTGCTAGTGGTTAAAAGATTGATTTATCCGATAATCTCTGAACAAAGAGCAGAAGACTTTTCAGAGGCCCAAAACATCTACTATCTGGAAACATCTGCTAAAAAATGAGAAAATGTGGGAAAAGTTTTGCTGCTTCGCTTGCTGCTTGATCAGCAAAGCAAGACAGAACACTTTGGTATCCCCAATACCAGGAGAGGGGGAAAGTATCAGCTGTTCAACTTGCTGTAATTTCAGATAAGAGCTGGCCTGAGGTATACCCCAAATTGGCCAAGAGGTTTTTTGCTGAGATTTCTTAGTTGAAGGCAATTTCTGCGACTTTGACCTATCTGACTGTCACCCAAGTCTGGTTTCTGATCTTAAAGCAGGCTGGCCGCTCCACCTACATGTCAACATAGCAGAACAGAATATGGTTTAATCTTTGCAGTCTCTGGAGTTGGTTAGGAAATAGTTTGCACAAGGTGTGTCACTTTCTGTTGGTGACTAGAACAGTCTCCCCTGATGATGGTGATAAATGCAGGATCTCTTTTGCAGCACGTTTGGTCCTTTTTACAAAAGATGAACTGCAACCCTTGGATTATATTGGCATTCTTTCTGGCTGCCAGTCAAATGAATGCTTAGGATGTGTATATGGCATGTGTTCATAACATCCTGATGCAAGACTCTTGTGTGTGTTTTGAGAGAGTGTTATATATATATATATATATATATATATATATATATATATATATATATATATATATATATATCTCTTATCCACAGGCACTTTCATGAACTTGGAATTAAAAACATATTGATATATATGTCAATTTCCAAAGAACAGTTTGGAAAAAGATATGGATACTGGCTCAGTCATTTCTTTTGATACTAGCAGTTCAGCTGAATATTTCAGACTAAACATAGTTTTATTACATCACTGTCCTCTGAATGTGTAACTTGGAGCAATTAGTGAAAATACACTAATAAACACTGTCAGTACACTATTAACTATTTCTTCTTAGAGTGCTTACTCATGTCCACTCCATTATAGGTGTGCGCATGTCCTTGTGCACGGTTACCAGAACTCTTCCCTTCCCCCACCCCCAACAGATCCCGTAGGACTGGCCCCAGTGCCCCCTGGAGCCCTGCGTGCATGCCACGTTATATAAGTTGCTGCCGGCCCTACACCCCCTCACTTCCTTCTTTCTGTCTCTGACGGTTGCTGTAACTGCCTGTGCTTGCAGCGCAAGTACTTGATTACGTAGGGTGGAGCAGAGCTGCTCCCCTAGAAGTCGTTCCAGGTCATGGTCACCAGACAGACCTGCATCGAGGCGGGGATCGAATTCACCCTCCCGACACCTATCTCGACCCCCGGCACCGGAAGAGGTCCACCCCAAGAGGCGGCACTGATCCTGGTCGCCAGCAGGGTCACCGTTCCCCAAAGGGAACTCGCCATTCCTGCTCTCTGGCACAGGAAGAGTTCACCCACACGGACATGGCAACACACCCAGTCAGCGGAGAGAGACTCGGCACCGAGGAGTTTGCCCAGGCGGTGCTGCACCCGGTCACTGGAGACAGACTCAGCACTGAGGAGTTCCCCAGCACCGAGGCACACGGACATGGCAACACACCCAGTCAGCGGAGAGAGACTCGGCACCGAGGAGTTTGCCCAGGCGGTGCTGCACCCGGTCACTGGAGACAGACTCAGCACTGAGGAGTTCCCCAGCACCGAGGCAGCGCCAAACCCTGTTGCCAGAGTTCGACTTGGCCCCTTGGCCCCGAGAGGCATATGGTGCCACAAAGTCCTCGGTACTGAGGCCATGCTCCAGATGGCCCAGCTCATCGGAGCATGCTTCCACACGCCCAAACCGGCGTCGAATCTGGTAGTCGAGGTCATCGATGTCAAGAAGATGCTCTCCAGAGCAACGGAGCATCCATGGATCGGAGCACCATTCTTCCCCCCCCCCCCTCCCCCGCTCAGTACCACACAGCGGGAGCCTCTGAGACAGCCCCGCCATGGTCTTTTGACGGTGCCTTGGTGTTCCCTTTGGGGGTAGTCGCTGGGTGAGTCACCATCAGCGGAAGGTGCCAGAGGCCCCAGTGCAGGTAGCCCGTGGATGGCCTCAAGGGCAGGCGTCACCCTAATGGCTGTATTGGGACCCCTGGGGTATCCCGGGGGGGCTGGGACCACAGTCCATCCTCAGGTGTGCTATCATTGCCACCGGTACTGGGGAAGGGCCACCATTTGCCCTCGGACAATGACTCTGTCCCACAGGAAGGGACTTCTGTCGATGGGAAGAGGTGCTGCCTTCTGCTGCACCTCTCCAATCCTCTTCTTCACTGGATGAAGCACTCTCCCAGGGCCACTCAGCGCCCTGAATGAATTTAGGGTGAATCAGGAGCTGCTTGAGAGGGTGGCCCCTGACTTGGGACTGGAGGCAAAGGAGCTAAAGGGGCATTGGACAGCCTCTTTAATGTACTAGCGGCAAGCCGCACAGAATGGGTAGCCTTCCCCGTCTACAAAGGAATGCTGAAGATAGTGAGGGCCTCGTGGCAAACCCCCTACTCTAGCCCCGACCGTTCCACCCAAGGGGTTTGAATACTTGTTCACCCACCTCTCCCCTGGGTCCCTGGTGGTGGATGCTGCCAACCACAGGGATAGGCTGGGCAGCTGGGCTCTACTCCAAAAATCAAGGGCAATTAAATAGCCAGACTTGTTTGGGAGGAAAATTTATTCAACACCAAGCCTACAGTTTAGGATGGCCAACCAGCGTATAATTTGAGCGCTTGGGGACTCACTGAGATGCTTTGCTGAGGCTCTGCCCCAGCATCAGGCACTGAATTTTTAGACCAATGTGGAAGAGGGTACCCCGGGGGCTAGAGCAGCGTTCCAGGCATCCCTAGATGCTGCTGATTTGGCAGGTAGAGCCATAGCCCCTGCCATCGACATGCTCAGATATTTGTGGCTTCAATCCTCCGGGCTGTCCCAAAAGGTCCAACACTCCAGCCAGGACCTTCCCTTTGATGGGTGGGCCTTGTCCTCGGATCACACAGATGCAAAGCTGCATGGTCTGAAGGACTCCAGGACCACGCTCCGCACCCTGGGCCTTTACATGCCACAGACCTCTAGGCGTCAGACATGTTTCCAGGGACAGCAGCAGCAGAGGTATCAGCCACGGCTGTTCATGACCTACGGGCAATGAGACAGAAATAGTGAGTCTAGGTGACGCCATCTGCCCCCGAGTTCCTCCTCAGCCCCTCAGCACGGGTCATCTCGGCGGTCGGGCAGTCAGAGGCCCTTTTTGATGGTGCACCCAAGGGCGGTGTCCCAGCCTGTATTCTGGATCTCAGCCACCCTTTTTAAACCGCTTAGTTCCCTTCTGGTCTGTGTGGGCCAAAATAACTTCAGACCACTGGGTCCTTGGCATAGTTGTGGCGGGCTATGTCCTCCAGTTAATTTCTTTCCCTCCCAGCAACCCTCCCTCTCCGTCCCTCTTCAGGGACCCCTCTCAGTGGCAACTCTGCATTCTAGAGGTAGAGGCCCTCCTCAGCCTGGGAGCAATGGAAAAGGTCTCTCAGAAGATGGCATGAAGAGGGTTCTACTCGAGGTACTTCCTCATTCCCAAAAAAAAAGGGGGTCTAAGGCCCATATTAGACCTGTCATCTCAACAAATACCTCAGAGACTCTAGTTTTGCATGGTCTCCCTAACTTCCATGATCCCATCCCTGGATCCAGGAGACTAGTATGCTGCCCTTGATCTCAAGGACACATTTTCGTATCTCTATTCTACCTCAACCACAGATGCTTCCTTCGCTTCATAGTGGCCGACTCCCACTAACAGTTTATGGCTTTACCCTTTGGTCTGTCCTCAGCCCCGAGGGTGTTTACCAAATGCCCAGCGGTGGTAGCTGCGCACCGGAGGTGAAAGGGGGTGCAAATTTTGCCCAACCTGGATGATTGGATAATCAGAGGCAGGTCCAGGTCCCAAGTCCAGAGCAGTGTGAGCCTGAAATGCACTGCTTGCTGTGGGCTGGGCGTGCTGGTAAACAAACAAAAGTTTACGGTCACTCCGATGCAGCGTATGAAATTAATCGGCGCAACCCTGGTTGCTTCCCAGGCCAGGCCTTCCTGCCGTAGCCGCACTTTGGGACAGCATCCCCCAGGATGGCCCACCTGCACCAATGCCCGATGACAACAGCCAAACATTGCCTATAACTGTTAGGTCACATGGCAGCCTGCACCTATGTGATGAGGCTGGCTCGCCTGAAGCTCAGGCCGCTTCAATCACTGCTGGCCTCGGTGTAATGTCTGAGCAGGCAACATTTGGACCAGGTGGCCACGGTCCTCCTCTAGCCTCCCTAGACTGGTGGAGGACTCCTCAGGCAGTGTTAGGGGGGCGTTCTGTTTGAGGAGCTGGCTCCCTCAGTTACCCTGATATCAGACGCCTCGGACATAGGATGAAATGCCATATCAGCATTGACCTCGGCACCCAAAGGGTCTGGTCAAGGGAAGAGATGCGCTAGCACACCAATGTGAAAGACCTGCGAGCTGCTTTATTGTGGGCAAGGTGGTGCAGGTGCTGACAGACAATTCAGCGGCCATGTACTACAACAGGCAGGGGGGAGCCCATTCTTCAGCCTTATGAAGAGAAGCTAACTGTACATGGGGCCTTGCAGTGAGGCATGATTTTCATTTGATGGTCTCTCACCTTTCGGGAGTGAGGAACAATGAGGTGGACCGCCTCAACGGGTCGCTGCACCCACAAAGGGTGTCTACAATTTTCCAGAGGAGGGGCTTTCCTCAGGTGGACCTGTCCGCATTAGTGTGGAACAGGAAGTGTCCACAGTACTGCTCTCTTGGTGGTCAATGTCTTCCTCCTGTAGCAGTCAGGGATCTTCATTTTTGCATTCCCGCTCATTCCCCTCCTGCATAGAGTCCTGATAAAGATCAAGAGGGACAAAGCAGACGCCATCTCGATCACTGCAGCCTGGCTGTGCCAGCATGGATTCAGCATGCTGCTGGACCTCTGGAGCCTCCAATATGGCACGATCTCAGATCCCAAGATCAGTCGCCTGTGGCACCCGGACTTGGACTCCCTACATGTCATGGCATGGAGGCTTGGTGGCTGAGCGATGTTGAGCGAGCCTGTTCAGCACAAGTCCGAGTCCTGTTGGATAGCAGGAAGCCCTCCACACAGCTCACATACCGGGCGAAGTGGAAGCGGTTTTGTCTGCTGGGCGGAGTCCTGGGGTATTCCGCCCAGTCTCTCACCAATGCAGGCAATCCTGGAGTACTTGCTACAGCTAAAGCTCCAGGGACTGGCTGTGGCCTCCCTGAAGGCCCAGCTAGCAGCCATATCGGCTTTCCATCAGCCGCTGGAGGGGAGATCGCCTTCTCCTCCTGATGACTATTAGGTTCCTGAAAGGGCTGGAGAGGCTCTATCCATAGGTCCGTGACCCGGTGCCTTCCTGAAATCTCAACCTGGTCCTTTCACAACTCACGGGGCCCCCCTTTGAACCCATGGCATCATGCTCTCTACTCCTTCCTTCCTGGAAGGTGGCCTTCCTGGTGGCTACTACCTCAGCAAGGACGGTCTCCAAGATTAGAGCACTGACTTCGGAGCCCCCCCATGTACTGTATTCTATAAAGTTGATGCTGCACCGGCCTTCCCACCCAGGGGAGTTACCCAATTTCATTATAACCAAGATATTTTTCTCCCCATGTTTTTTCCCAAACCACATGGGTTGGAGGAGGAGAGAAGGTGTCACTCGCTAGATGTAAGATGGACCTGGCTTTCTATATCAAGCGCACAAAGCCATTGTGCAGATCGACGCAGCTCTTTGTTGCAATGGCTGACCAGATGAAAGACTCACCGGTCTCTGCCCAGTGCATTTCCTTGTGGATAACTTCCTGCATTAAGTTCTGCTACGAGCAGATGAAGGTGCCGCTTCCGGGAACCATCACAGTGCACTCAACCAGACCCCAAGCCCCATCTACAGCCTTCCTAGCGAGAGTACCAGTGCAGGACATCTGCAGAGCAGCCGCCTGGTTGGTGGTACATAACTTCACATCCCACTACGCCATTATCCAACAGGCATGGGAAGACGCGTGCTTCAGCAGAGCTGTGCTGTAGGCAGCTCATCGGTAACTCCGGCCCACCTCCATGGTATTGCTTGTTAGTCACCTATAATGGAATGGAATGGACATTCTCTGTTGGCGAATGCCATAAACCAGCAGGGTAGATAGCATTACTCGAGGTCTGCTCCTTATGACATGGTTAGACCTTTTAGGAGAGAAGGCCTACTTATCTGCGACCCTCCAACTTCAGATTGTAAATGATCATGGTCAAGTATGACTACACGAATTACAAGTTTGCATCCTTTATTGAATATCTTCCACATGAGCACAGATAACACTTCCCGGCCATTGATAGGTTCTGGCTAATAATTGCCCCTCCTTTTCTCCAAGCATCTTTGGATGCCATAGACACTTCTGCTAGGGCCATCTCCACAGCAATTGTTATGCTCAGAGTGTTGTGGCTTCGGTTGTCAGGATTCCCACGAGAGGTTCAGAATACGGTTGAGGACCTCCCATTTGATGGTCAGAAGCTCTTCTTTTGGTATATACACCCCTAGAAAATGAGAATATTTAACAGGTCTCAAACATCTCGGAGATCCCGCCTGGCTCAGTTCTCTGGTTTTCACAGAACCCACTAGAAAAAGACCGCTTCCAGAGGAAAAGAGCATCCCACACTCTTACAGCTTGGAAAGCGGTCTCCTTATCAACTGGTTGGAACTCAGGGTAATCAGGAATGCTTGCTATTAGTTCCTACCCCTCATCAAGGGCAAATCAATCAGAATTATGACTGACAAAGTGGCTTGCATGTTCTGTATTAACAGAGAGGGAGGAGCAAGAGCCCCCTTTGTGTGCCAAAGCTGTAAAGTTGTGGAACTGGTGTGTTAGCCCATCAGATTCAGATTTTAGTCGTTAACCTTCAAATCCAGAATGTCTGTCAACATGCTCAGTTGGCACTCCTCACAGGACAATAAATGAGAGTTGGACTCTCAAATCTTTCATGGGGTGTTCTAGAGGTGGGGACTTTCACAGGTAGAAGTATTCACCACATCCAGCAACACAAAGTGTCTCTCATTGTGCTCAAAAGGAGGCCTAGGTTGACTCTCTTTGGGAGATGCCTTTCTCCTTCCTTGGACAAAGGACCTGTTCTACACATTCCCTCTAACACCACCATTTTAAGTGATGAACAAGAGCAGCCAGGACAAGGCCAGAATTATATTCGTAGTATTAACCTGAGCGAGGCAAGCGTTGTATCTTTACCTACTTCACCTGGGTGTCCAACCAGGGCTCAAGCTTCCAACTATCCCTTATTTCCTCTCCCAGAACGCAGGTGGTGTGCTTCACCCCAACCTATGGGTTCTCCATCTCTAAGCATGCCTCCGGCTCCTAGATCATTCACAGGATTAGAATCCATCTGCTCGACTATTATTAAACTGTAGAAAGGAGTCAATTTGAATTATTGACCTTCAAAAATTGAAGAGGTTCAGCCGCTGGTGTCACCAGCATCACCTTGTGCCTGAATCATCTCTGCTTTCAGCCATCTTGGATTATTTGCTGGATTTAAAAAAAACAGGGTTTATTAATTAGCTCCATTAAGGTTCATCTTGCTGTGTGATATGAGCTTTTCATTCTCAACTAGAAGGGTTTTCTATTTTGCACACCCTGTCTTCTCCAGATTTATTAAGGGTCTGGTGAATCTTTACCCCCCGGGTTAAGGATCCTACTGCAACTTGGGCATTTCAACCTGGTACTTAGCTACCTCCATTTGAACCCATGACAACCTGCTTCTTGCTTCGCTTATCTGTGAAGATGTCCTTTCTAATACCTATCATGTCAGCCCAAGGGATTGGAGAAATTGGAGCCTTGATGGCAGACCTCCTACTTAGAATATTTTTCAAGGTCAAGGTCTCCCTACAACTGCACCCAAAGTGTTTACCTAAGGTGCTGTCTGATTTCCAATAAATTTAACTAGTCTATTCATCTGCTTGTATTTTTTCTTAAACCACATAAATGTCAACAGGAGACTTCCCTTCATATGTTAGATGTATGACAGGCATTGGCCTTTTATGTGGATAGGACCAAGCAATTTCAGAAATCATCTAGGCTGTCTCCATCACAGAAAGATCAAAGGGGTCTGCAATCTCTTCACAGAGACTGTTGAGATGGTTCACTAGGTGTATTACTGCTTGCTAGGATGCAGCTGGTGTTTTGCCTCCCCAAAAGGATTATAGTGCTCTTCCAGATCTCTTACAACTTCCATAGTGTTACGTAAAAACATTCCAGTGTCTTGAGATATTCAGAGAAGCTGCATGGCCTTCAGTGCAGTGTTACATTTGAGGTCTACAGAATGGGTGGATGCTTTTGGACCTGTGGTTGTTCCTGGGTTCTCAGGTGACGGTGACAAAAAAGCACTCCCTTTCCCTTGCCCCCTTTTAGAAATGATCAGGTGACTGCAGGCTTTCTTAATATTTGATCTTTCCAAAGTGGGGGAGGTGGTGACTTGGGTGAGGTGAGACACCTCTAAATCGAATTACTGAAGTGTAACCCATGCCTGCATAGTGGAGCCCTTTTCTAGAGATCATTTGGAAATTAGTTTGGTGTAAAATCCTGCTGCAGGGATCACACTACCCCACTCCTTCAACTGATTCCTTGTTAAGTGCAATGCATAGTTCTTCGAGCGCTTGCTCATGTCCATTTCACTATAGGTGTGTGCACACCTCTGTGCACGGTTACCCGGAACTTTTTTCCCTTTAGCAGATCCCATAGGGCCGGCTCCGGTGGCCCCTGGAGCCCTGCACACATGCCGGGGTATATGATGTGCAGCCGGCCTTATGCCCCCTCAGTTCCTTCTTTCCGCCTGTGATGGTTGCTGGAACTAGCCTTGCTTTCAACAAATACTATTCCCCTTGTTTGGACTTGTTTGATATTCTAAGTATAGTTTTATTTAGTTAAGTAGTTCTTAGGAGTAGTTACAGATAAGGCAAGTCCCAGGCTTCAAGCCATGCTCCTCCTGCAGGAAGGCCTTCCTGCTCAGTGACCCCCATGACTGCTGCCTTAAGTGCTTGGGGGAAGCCCACAGAAAAGAGAAGTGCAAGATCTGCAGGGCTTTCAAACCGAGGACTCAAAAGGATCAAGAAATCCGGTTGAAAGCCCTGTTGATGGAGGCAGCACTCCGCCCGCCATCTGAGCTGACCCATTCCACCTCGGTACCAAGCATGACCTTGGTACAGAGCGCACCGTCGACACTGCCCTCGACTTGGCACCATGCAACATCGCCGGCAATGAAGAGGAAGAAGCAGCGCGTGGAACGTGGATGCTCCCCTGTGTTGACGGCACGGGCAGCGTCAAGTATGGAGATGCACCGGACTCGGCCTGTCAAGACTTCTCCGGTGCCTGCAGCTCTGGTCAGAAAGCCTCCCCCAACTCCTGGAAGTGGGAGAGTGCCCTTGCCGACGCCGAAGGCTTTTCAGGCAGCAAGAGCCTTGTTGGCCTTGCTTACGCCACCTCCTCCTCCCCCTCCGCTGAGGGAGAAGGGGCCGGTGTCACAGGGGAAACCTGCGTTGGGTCCTCCTGAATGGCGGAGGAGATTCCCAGTACTGGGAGGAAGCTCTCTCGCCGGATGGTCTTCAAGGATAGAGCAGAGCCGCTCCCCTAGTAGTTGCTCCAGGTCAGCGGCATCGAGCCGACCTGCACCGACGCAGTACATGGAGTCTCCCTCTCGGCGCCGACGCCACTCCCCAGCACTGGAGGCAGTGAACACCAGGAGGCGGCACCAGTCGAGGTCTGCTAGGCGGTGCTCGGACAGCGCCCGTTGCAGATCCCCAGTACCGAGGATGTCACCTGTACCCAGACGGCACAGAATCCGGTCGCCGTCGGAGGACCCGGCACCAATGAGTTCGCCTGCACTGAGGTGGCGTGGAACCTCATTGCTGGAGGAAGACCCGGCACCTCAGAGTTTGCGGCGCGGAACCTGGTTGCCGGAGTCTGGCTTGGCACCAAGGAGTTCGGCGTGGCGCCGACCTTGGTCACCAAAGATGTTTGCAGGGCCACAAGGCAAGCAGCACCGGAAATCATTGGTACCGAGACGACGCTCCAGTACCTCTAGCCTCTGCCACGTGTATGAGACGGTGCTCGTGGCTGCAATCCTCGGGCCTGTCCCAGGAGGTGCAGCAAGCTATTTAGGATCTCCGCTTTGATGGGTTGACCCTATTCTCAGACCAGACCGATGCGAAGCTTCATGGTCTGAAGGACTCCAGGGCCATGCTGTGCTCCCTGGGCCTGTACACGCCCCAGTTTTCCAGGTGTCAGTCACGGCACCAGGCACAGCAGCAGCCAAAGTCTCTGCCTAGGCCTTTTCAACCCTATAAAAATAGGGATAGGAATAGGGAACTTACGAGAAGAAATCAACCCCCTAGGTCGTCCTCAGCTCCCCAGCAGGGGCCCCCCAGGAGGTCAGGCAACGAAAGGAGACAATTTTGATGGGGCGCCCGAGGGTGGCACCCTGACTGCTTTCCTGATCCGACCCGCCCGTTCCTAAACAGGTTAAGGCCCTTCTATCCGAAATGGGCAAAAATCACTTCGGATCATTGAGTCCTTGGGATAGTCTCTGAGGGCTATGCCCTATAGTTTACATCTACCCCCTCCCCGCAACTCTCCCCCTCCGTCCCTCTTCAGGGACCACTCTTACGAGCAACTCCTCTTACATGAGGTGGAGACCCTCCTCAATCTGGGAGTGGTGTAAACGGTCCCTCCAGGCAGACGGGGGAAGAGGTTCATTCAAGGTACTTCCTCATCCCCAAGGCGAAGGGGGGTCTGAGACTCATATCATACCTGCATTGTCTAAACAAATGTCAAACGACTCAGGTTTCGCATGGTCACCCTAGCCTCCATAATCCCTTCCCTGGATCCAGGAGACTGGTATGCTGCCCTCGACCTTAAGGATGCATACTTTCATGTGTCTATCTTCCCCAGCCACAGGCGTTTTCTCCATTTCACGGTGGCTGGCCCCCACTATGAGTTTACAGCCCTGACCTTTGGTCTATCTTCAGCTACAAGGGTGTTTACCAAGTGCATGGTGGTAGTGACAGCCTACCTGAGACTAAAGGGTGTGCAAATTTTTCCTTACCTAGACGACTGGCTAATCAGGGGCAGGTCCCGGTCCCAAGTGCAGGGGAGCATGACCCTCGCTCCATGTGCAGCAGGCTGGGACTACTCATAAACGAACAGAAGTCCATACTAACCCTAGTGCAATGATTAGAGTTCATTGGGGCTACCCTGGATGCTTCCTAAGCCAGAGCCTTACAGTTTCAGCCACATTTTGAGGCAATGGTCTCTATCATCTCCCAGCTGCACCGATGCCCCACAACAACAGCCAGGCACTGCCCACAGCTGTTAGGCTACATGGCGGCCTGCATGTACGTAGTGAGACTAGTTTGCCTGAGGCTCAGACCACTTCAGGCATGGTTGGCCTCGGTATATGTTCCAAGCAGACACCCATTGGACTGCGTGGTCACAGTTCCCTTGCCTGTCCTAGCCTCCCTAAACTGGTGGTGGACTCCCAGAGCAATGATGAAGGGCGTTCCGTTCAGGGAACTGGTCCCGTCGGTCACCCTAACTTCCAACGCCTCGGCCATTGGATGGGAAGTCCACATCAGCGCCAACCTAGGGGCTCTGGTCAGGGGAGCAGAGGCTCCTACACATCAACGTGAAGGAGCTGAGGGCCATTCGCCTAGCATGCAAGGTGTTCCTCCGATTCCTGACCGGCAGAGTAGTGCAGCTGCTGACAGAGAGCACCGCAGAAATGCTTTGCATAAACATGCAGGGGGGAGCATGCTCCTCAGCCCTCTGCAAGGAAGCTATCTGTCTGTGGGACTTTGCTGTGAGGCACGATTTCCACCTGACGGCCTCTCACCTCCCGGGAGTGAGGAACGATGAGGCGGATCACCTCAGCAAGTCGTTTCTACCCTGCCTTGGCTGGTTGCTATACCCAGAGGTGGCGGCCATGATCTTCTAGAAGTGGGGAGTTCCCCAACTGGACCTGTTCACGTTGGCCCGGAACACAAAGTGTCCGAGGTTCTGCTTGCTCCGGGGTCGCGTGACGGGTTGATTTCCGATGAGTTCCTCATCGATAGGATGGAGACTCTCCTGTACGTGTTTCCGTCCATTCCGCTCCTGCCCAAGGTCCTGCTGAAAATAGAGGGACAGGGCGGACGTTGCACTTATTACTCTGGCCTGGCCGAGACAGCACTGGTTCAGCATGCTGTTGAACCTTTCTATTGCCCCACCCTGGAGCTCCCGAGGCGGCACAGCCTTCTATCCCAGGACCATGATTGCCTGTTGTACTTGGACCTGGACTCCCCGCACCTCATGGCCTGGAGGCTCTGTGCCTGAAGGAAGGGGAGAGAGCCTGTTTGGTCTAGGTCCAACAAGTCCTGCTTGGCAGCAGGAAGCCTTCTACACAACCTGTGTAGATCAGGCTAAGTGGAGATGGTTTACCTGTTGGGCGGAGTCCCGGGGTATTTCACCCAGCCTCTTGCTTACACAGGCAATCCTGCAGTACCTGCTCCAGCTAAAGCTCCAGGGTCTGGTGCTGGCCTTTCTGAAGGTTCACCTGGCAGCCATTTCTGCCTTCCATCAGCTGCTAGAGGGGAGATCCCTGTTCTCCCATCCCATGTCAGTCAGGTTCGTCAAGGGGGTGGAGAGGCTTTATCCACAGGTCCATGATCTGGTGCCTCCCTGGGATCTCAACCTGGTCCTCTCGAGACTCACGGGGCACCCCTTTGAACTCATGGCTTCATGCTCTCTGCTCATGCTTTCATGGAAGGTAGCCTTTCTGGTGGCCATTACCTCAGCTAGGAGGGTCTCCGAGATTAGGGCTTTGATCTTGGAGCCCCCTTATACAGTATTCTATAAGGATAAGGTACAGTTGAGGCAGCATCCAGCCTTCCTGCCCAAGGTGATTTCCCAGTTTCATTGTAGTCGAGATACTTTTCTCCCTGTGTTTTTTCCCAAACCGCACGGTTCGGAAAAGGAGAGGAGATGGCATTCGCTGGACGTGAGACGAGCCCTGGCCTTCTACATTGAGCGTACAAAGCTGTTCCAAAAATCAATGCAGCTCTTCGTCACAGTGACTGACTGGATGAAAGGCTCACCTTTCTCCACCCAGCGCATCTCCTTGTGGATTACATCATGCATTAAGTTTTGCTACGAGCAGGCAAGGTTGCCGCTTCCAGGAACCATCACAGCGCACTCAACCAGAGCTCAAGCCTCATCTATGGCCTTCCTGGAGAGAGTGCCCCTGCAGAACCTCTGCAGAGCTGCCACTTGGTCGTCAGTGCATGCCTGCTCGTCCCACTACGCCATCGTCCAGCAGGCAAGAGGATGCGCGATTCGGCAGAGCAGTGCTGAGGGCAGCTCACCGTTAACTCCGACCCACCTCCAAAAGTATTGCTTGTTAGTCACCTATAGCGGAATGGACATGAGCAAGCACTTGAAGATTTACTTACCAGTAATTGATGTTCTTCGAGATGTGTTGCTCATGTCTATTCCACAATGCACCTCTGTCCTCGCTGCTGGAGTTGGCAGGAAGAAGGGACTGAGAGGGCATAGGTCCAGCAGCGCTTCATATATCACGGCATGTGCATGGAGCTCCAGGGGGCGCCGGAGCCGGCCCTATGGGATCTGCTAAGGGGAAAAAAGTTCCGGGTAACTGCACGGAAGTGTGCACACATCTATAGTGGAATGGACATGAGCAATACATCTCGAAGAACATCAGTTACTGGTAAGTAACCTTGTTTTCTTCGAGTGCTTGCTCATGTCGATTCCATTCTAGGTGCATCCTCGCCTCCGTGCATGGTTACCTGAATTTTTTTTCCTTTAGCAGTACCTGTAGGGCTGGCCCCCCCAGTTGCTTCTTTCCACCCATGACGGTTGCTGAAACTCTTCTGTTTGCTTTCAAAAGTGCTCCTTTAGTACCCTACAGCAGTGTTACTTAACTAACAAAGAATGATAAACTAACTAACTAGTTGAAATAGTTAATAGTTAAGTTAGGAATAGTCCCTGCTAGGACCTTTGCCTGGGAGCAGAACATGTCCTGGTATCTGGGTTTCAAGCCCTGTGTCTCCTGCAGCAAGTCCTTCTTGCTTAGTGACCTCCATGATAGTTGTCTAAAGTGCCTGGGGGAAGCTCATAGAAAGGAGGAGTGCAAGATCTGTAAGGCCTTCAGGCCGTGGACCCAAAAAGAGAGGGAAATCCGCCTGAAGGCCTTGCTGATGGAGGCATCACTAAGACCAGTTTCTGAGCCGGCATGGTCTACCTCAGTGCTGAGCATCGCATTGGGGCAAAGCGCTCAGTTGGCACTGGCCCTGCCACGGCACTGGACCTCTTCTTCCCCCTCATCAAGGAAGAAACAGAGAAAGCAGCGTCCGGATAGAGACCACTCCCCCGCACCGAGGGAACCCCAGGAAGCAGGGTCGAACATGGGATCCAGACCGGCCCAGACCAGCTGAGGGTCAGCAGGAGAGGGGATCCCTGCCCAGAAGTATGACCCCCATAAGAGAGCCACCCCTGACTCCTGGGAGCGGAATGGGGCCTCTTCAGATTTCAGTGCCATCGATGCCGGAGGCATTCTAGGCAGCGAGGAACCTGATGGCCCTGCCTTTGCTGCCTTCTCCAATGCCCCCAGTGCCGTCCATAGAGAAGGCTGTGGTCTTAGACGAGGCAATCGCTTCGGGGCCGTCTCTGCCCCTGAATGATTTTTGGGCCCACAAGGAGTTCCTTAAAAGGGTGGCCTCGAATTTAGGTTTGGAGGCAGAGGAGCTCAAGGAGGCCTCTTTGATGCGCTCATAGTGGTGGGCACCCACCTGGGGCATTCTGCCTGTACACGAAGGGGTGCTCAAAGTAGTGAAGGTCCTATGGCAGATGCCATCGTCCATGGCCTCCCCTATCTAAAAGGGCTGAGAAAAAGTACTACGTTCCTGCCAAGGGATTTGAATATTTGTTCACTCTTCCCTCCACAGGTTCCCTGGTGGTGGCGGCTGCAAATGAGCATGATAGGCAGGGCCAACCTAGCTCGTCACCCAAAAATAAAGATAACAAAAAACTGGACCTTTTTAAGAAGAAAATTTATTCAACAGCAAGCCTGCAGTTTCACATTGCAAATCAGCAGGCGCTCCTGGGCAGATGTAATTACAACCTGTGACACTCTCTCAAGTGTTTTGGGGAGACCTTGCCCCAGCAACAGACACCGGACTTTACTACCATCCTCAAGGAGGAGAGATCAGTGGCTAAAGCGGCCCTGCAGGTGGCTTCCGATGTGGCGGACTCAGCCAGGAGATTTGTACACATCGGTGCTCTTGGCTGCAGTTTTCTGGGCTGTCACAGGAGGTGCAGCAGTCCATTTAGGACCTTCCTTTTGATGGGTCTGCTCTTTTCTCCAATCAAACCAATACCAAGTTGCATGGTCTGAAGGATTTGAGGACCATGCTACGCTCCTTGGGCCTTTACACCACAGGCCTCGAGGTGGCAGTTCAACTCCCAACAGCAACTGCAGAGATACCAGCCTCCTTGTTTCGCCCCCTATAGACAAAGGGACAGAGATAGGGGGTCTAGAAGGCTCCAGACAACCGTGGGTTCCGCCCCAGCTCCCCAGCCAGGGCCTTTCAGGCACTTTAACAGCCAGCACCAATCCTTTTGAAGGTGCACCCGAGGATGGCATTCCAATCTTGGGACAGAATCTTCCCTCCCGTCCATTCCTCAACCAGTTTGTTCCCTTCCTGTCCGAATGGGCCAAGATAACATCAGACCGTTGGGTCCTTGGCATAATCTCGGTGGGATATGTCCTGCAGTTTTCTTCCTCACAACCCTCTCTCCCCCGTTCCTCTTCAAGGAACTCTTTCATGAATAACTTCTCATACGAGAGGTGGAGAACTTTCTCAGTCTAGGAGCTATAAAGGCAGCTCCACTAGATATGAAGGGTAAAGGATTTTACTCCTAGTGCTTCCTCTTTCCCAAGGCAAAAGGGGGTCTAAGGCCCATTCCAGACCTGCGTCGTCTCAACAAATATCTCAAGAGACTGAAGTTCCGCATGGTCTCCCTGGCCTCCGTCATCCCTTTCTTGGATCCAGGAGGCTGGTATGCTGCCCTCAGCCTAAAGGATGCATACTTTCACATCGCGATCTTCCCTGGCCACAGATGATTTCTCCAATTCATTGTGGCCTGCTCCCACCACCAGTTCATGGCGTTATCCTTTGGCCTCTCTTCTGCCCTGAGGGTGTTTACATAATGCATGGCGGTAGTGGCTGTGCACTTAAGATGCCAAGGTGTGCAGATTTACCCATACCTGGATGACCCGCTGATCAA
This sequence comes from Emydura macquarii macquarii, assembly GCF_026122565.2. Lineage (NCBI taxonomy): Eukaryota > Metazoa > Chordata > Testudines > Chelidae > Emydura > Emydura macquarii. The sequence continues at coordinate 30,942,940 of NW_027131927.1, read as the reverse complement.
GGGCGGGTCTCAGTCTCAGGTCTGAAACAGCCTAGACCTTGTATGTATCACCTCTCACTGTCTGGGTCTGTTAATAAACAAACAGAAATCAACATTAACGCTGGTGCAGCGGATAGAATTCATTGGAGCAGTTCTGGACTCCACACAAGCCAAGGCGTTTCTGCCCCAGCCTCGTTTCGAAGCCACATCAGACATTATTACTCGCTTTCACGAATGCCCCATCACAACAGCCAGATCTTGTCCACAGCTGCTGGGCCATATGATGGCTTGCAAGTATGTAGTAATGTTTGCATGCCTAGGGCTCAAGCCGCTCCAGGTGTGGCTGGCCTCGGTGTACACCCCAAACAGGTACTCCGTGGACTGAGACGTCACGGTTTCCCCCGTCCCCTCCCCCCCGACATCCTGGCCTCACTGGGATGGCGGCAGGACCCTTGCTCAGTACTACAGGGCATGCCATTCAAGGAACTAGTCCCCTCGATCATGTTGATGTTGGACGCTTCGGATTTGGGGTAGGAGGGCCTATATCAGCTCCAGTCACAGTACTCAAGGGGTTTGATTGTGGGAGGAGTGAGAGATGCACATATATGTGTGGGAACTATGGGCAATATGCCTAGCTTGTGGGGGTGTTCCTTTCTTTCATCTCAGGCAAGGTGTAGTGCAGGTTCTGACAACACTGCTACCATGTACTATATCAACAGGAGAAGCCCACTCCTCATCCCCTTGCAGGGAGGCAGTATGTCTTTCTGGAACTTTGCAGTGAGCCACGACTTTCACCTTTATAGCCTCTCACCTTCCGGGCATCAAGAATAAAACAACAGACCACCTCAGCAGGTCCTTTTTACTCTGCCATGAGTGGTTGCTCCACCTGAAGGTAGCTGCTCTGGTCTTCCAGAGGTGGGGCTCTTCCCAAGTGGACCTGTTTGCATCCAGACAGAACAAGAAGTGTGTCTAGTTCTGTTCTCTCCGCGGTCTCGAAGAGGGGTTGCTGTCCAAAGCCTTTCTCTTATAGTGGAAGGGGGTGCTGATGTACGCATTCCCACCCATTCCACTGCTGCACAGAGTCCTCCTGAAAATCAAGAGGGACAGAGCGAATATTATCCTGGTCATGCTGGCATGGCCCTGCTAGCATTGGTTCAGCATGCTGCTAGAACTGAGAGTCACCCCTTTCCCCCACTGGAGTTGCTGCAGTGGACGATCTTCTCTCCCAGGACCAAGGTTGTTTGCTGCGCCCAGATTTAGAGTCCCTACATCTGATGATGTGGAGACTTCATGGCTGAACACGGGGGAACAGGCCTGTTTGTCACAGGTTCAGCAGATTCTTTAGGGAAGAAGGAAGCCTTCCACTCGTGCTGCATACCTAGCCAAGTGGAAACGGTTCACCTGCTGAGCAACTTCCCATGAAATTCTGCCCAAGCACTCATTCATTCAGGCTATTCTAGATTACTTATTGCACCTTAAACTTCAAGACCTAGCTATTGCCTCATTGAAGGTTCACCCGGCAGCCATCTCAGTCTTTCACTCTCCAATAGATGGGAAATTGTTTTTTTCCCATTCCATGACTGTCAGGTTCCTGAAAGGTATAGAGAGGCTCTACCCTCAGGTTCAAGACTTGGTGCCCTCTTGGGATCTAAACCTAGTTGTCCTGGCTCATGGGTCCCCCCTTCAAGCCTCTGGCTACCTGTCCTTTGCTGTTGCTCTCCTGGAAGGTATCCTTCCTAGTAGCGATTACCTCAGCAAAAACAGTCTCTGAGATTAGGGCATTTCCCTCAGAACTGCCAAACACAACCTTCTATAAGGACAAGATCCAGTTGTGGCCTCTTACCGCTTTCTTACCCAAGGTAGTATCTCAATTTAGCTGTAACCAGGATATATTTCTTCCAATGTGCTTTCCCAAGCCCCATGGCTCGGAGAAAGAACAGAGGTGGCACACACTTGACATTAGGCAGGCATTAGCGTATTCAATGTAGAAAGTTAAGTCGTTCCAGAAGACTACACAACTTTTTGTTACAGTGGTGGATAGGATGAAAGGCTTACCTGTCTCCGCCCAGCACATTTCCTCCTGGATAACTTGATGCTGGAAGTTTTGTTACGAGCAGGCGAAAGGTGCCTCTACCGGGTGTCATCACAGCCCACTCCACCAGAGTGCAAGCAGACTTCTGTGGGGCAGCCACTTGATCATTGGTGCACACCTTCACGTCCCATTATGCTATTGTCCAGCAGGCACAGGATGACGCTGACTTCGGCAGAGCAGTGTTGCACGCAGCTCATCTGTGAACTCTGTGCCCACCTCCAAGGTATTGCTTGTGAGTCACCTAGAATGGAATTGACATGAGCAAGCACTCAAAGAAGAAAAGATGGTTACTTACCTTGTAACTGTTGTTCTTCGAGATGTTTCTCATGTCCATCCCATTACACTCCCTCACCCCCCGTCCCCACTGTCGGAGTTGATGGCAAGAAGGAACTAACAGGGCATAGGGCTGGTGGCACTTGTTATACCACAGCATGTGCACAGGACTCCAGGGGGTACTGAAACCAGCCCTATGGCTACTGCTAAAGAGAAAAAAATTCTGATAACTGTGCATGGGAGGCGCGTACGAACCTAGAATGGAATGGACACAAGCAACACATCTCAAAGAACAATGGCACTAGGTAAGTTAGTCTTTTTTCATAGCCTTGAAGGCTAGAAGGACCCATTAGATCCTCTAGTCTGACTTCCTGTATATCACAAGCCATTATGTGTCACCCAGATACCTCTCTGTTAAGTTCAATGACTGATTTGATTAAAGCAGTTCAGTCTTTAGGAGACTATCAGCTGCTATTTGCCATAGGCAGAGAACAAAGTCCGAGGTGCCACAAGCCCTGCAATGACTGGGAATTGATTGGGTAAACTAGGCAATCCATGCAGAGGAAGATGAAGAAAAACAAGGTCCCTGCCAGTGTGTGAGACCTAGGGGAAATGTCCTTTCCAATCCCAAATCTAGCCATCAGTTTGACCCAGAGTATGTGAGCAAGTTAGGCATCTAAGAAAAAGCTGTACCGCCTCCGATCTTTGGTCCACTCCATGAGCTGTGACCAATATCTGATGCTTCAGAGGAAGTTGGAAAAAGGAGAAAAAAATCAAACCCAGAATACATCTCACCAATTGTGCATTGGAGGGAAGGGAGCAATGGGAGGATGCAGGTGACTGACTAAGGCCATGAAGCATAAGATATGATTGTAATACATGTCTTAATGTAGAGAGGTGTTATTAACGTGTTGAGGGCAATGTAAGTAATACTGTTCTCCCTGTGGCGCACAAATCCCCCACTTCCTTTACCGATTCCAAGGCCAGAAGAGACCACCATGACCATTCAGCCTGGCCTCTGCTCTCACAGGCTGTAGAATTTCTCCTTGAAGCTGGACTGAAAGATAACAATTGTCATTTTAAAGACTCCAAGGGATGGGGAGTCCACCACCTCCCCTTGTAAACTGTTTAAATGTTTAATTGCCCTGACTACTAGAAACTGATTTTATTTCAAGGTTGAATTAATCTAACTTCATCTTCCACCTATTGGATCTTGTTATGCTTTTACCAGTCAGATTGAAAAGACTTTCTTATGTTTAGATCAGTAATGTTGATCTAATCAAGGCCTATATGCCGATTTGGGTCCTGGTTACCAGAGAATCTGAACAGCCATGTCAGTTGAGATCACGTAGGACACTTGAGCCTAGAGCTTTAAATGTTTGGGGGACAGAGTGTTCTCAGTGGAGAGCTCTCTACCTTGGATTTTCTTCCCCCACTGGTCACATTGAAACAGAAGTCCTATCTGTAGGGCATAATGGAGGACTCATCACTTTTCTCAGGGAAATGGACTGTTCTTCTTCGAGTGCTTGCTCATGTCCATTCCACTATAGGTGAGTGCACGCCACTGTGCATGGTTCCTGGAACTTTTTCCCCTTAGCAGATCCCGTAGGGCCGGCTCTGGTGCCCCCTGGAGTCCCACGCGCATGCCGCAGTATATAAGGCACTGCCAGCCCTACGCCCCCCTTCCCCCCCCAGTTCCTCCTTTCTGCCCGTGACGGTTGCTGGAACTAGCCTTGCTCTCCGCAAGTACCATTCCCCTTCTTTGAACTCTTTGTTGTTCAAAGTACTTTAGTTAGTTGTTAAGTATAGTTAGATAAAGAAGTCCCTGAGGGACTTAGAGCGGCCGGGCCATGCCCTGATCACCTGGATTTAAGCTGTGTGCCTTCTGTGGGAAGGTTTTCGCTACTCAGCGACCCTCACGATTGGTGCCTTAAGTGCTTGGAGGAAGAGCACAGGAAAGACAAGTGTAAGATATGCAGGGCTTTTAAACCGTGGACTCAGAAGGACTGAGAAATCCGGTTAAAAGCCCTGCTCATGGAGGCAGCGCTTCACCCAGCATCCAAGCCGTCCCACTCCACCTTGGCACCGAGCGTCTCCTCAGGGCAGAGTGCACTGCTGGCACCAGGCTCAACTTGGCACCGAGCAACATCCCCCAGTGCCGAAAAAGAGAGAGCGCGCGCGGAGCATGGATACTCCCTTGCAGCGTCGGTACGGGCAAGGTTGAGTGCGGAGATGCACCGGCCACGGCCTGTCGAGTATTCTCCAGTGCCTGTATCTCCAAGCAGGGAGCCTCCCCCGACTCTTGGAGGTGGGAGAGTGCCCCTGCTGACACCGTCGACACCAGAGGCTTTTCAGGCGGCAAGAGCCTTGTTGGCCTTGCCTACGCCACCTCTGCCCCCTCCGCCGAGGGAGAAGGGGGTGGTGTCCCGGGGCAAGCCCATGTTGGGTCCCCCCGAAGGGCAGTGGAGATCTCTGGTACAGGGAGGAAGATCTCCCGCCAGATGACCACCGGGGATAGAGCGAGGACGCTCCCCTAGCAGTCGCTCCAGGTTGGCGTCGTTAAGCCAGCCTGCTTCCACTCAGGATGCAGAGTCTCCCTCTCGGTGCCGACGTCAGTTCCCGGCATCAGAGGCAGCACAGGCCAACAGGCGGCACCGGTCGAGGTCTGCCAGGCAGTGCTCAGACACCTCCTGCTCTGCATACCCGGCACCGAGTTTGCCCGCACCGAGGCTTTGCAGAACCCAGTCACAGTCGGAGGACTCAGCACCAAGGGGTTCGCCTGCACCGAAGCGGCGTGGAACCCAGTCGCTACACGAACACGTCGCATTGCACAGTCCCCGACGCGGAACCCAGTAGCCGGAGACAGGCTTGGCACCGCGGAGTTCAAAGCGGCGCCGGTCTTGATTACCAAAAGGTAAGCAGCACCGCAAGTCGTCGGTGCCGAGACAATGCTCTGGTACCTCAAGCTCCTCGGAGCGCACTTCTATTTTCAGGCACCGTTCGCAGCAACGGAGGCGGTCCTTGTCATCCTCCACATCGGATGTGTTGAGAGGACGGTCCCCAGCACCGGACAGCACCTGGGACCGAGGCCGTGCACGGCACCGCAGGTCTAGTGGCTCGGGGTCTCACGGGGGGAATGTCGTTGGGACAGCTAATGCCCCCACAAGGCGCCACAGCCAGCAGCGCAGTCAGCCCCAGGTTGGCACCAGGGTCAATGGCCTCAGCAATGGCCTTATTAGGCCCCGTGGGGCATCCAAATGGGACAGGGGGACACAATCCATGGATTGGGGGTTCAGTCCGTGCCTCTGGCTTAGGAGAAGGCCCATAGAAACCACTCCTCGGACGAGGAGTTGGACCCGATGAAGGGACCCTCTATGGGTGCATCCCTTTGTCAGGTGAGAGAACACCTGCAGGATGCGCCTCAACAGTCCTCTTCCTCCTCACCGGATGAGGCAATCTCTCGGGATCATATGGCGCCACTGGATGATTTCATGGTGGAATAGGAGCTGTTCAAGAGGGTGGCCTCTAACTTGGGGCTGGAGGTGAAGGACTTAGAGGAGGCCGATGAGACCCTCTTCAATGTGCTGGCGGTGGCTGCCCCAGTGAGGGTGGCGTTACCAGTCCACGCTAGGGTCCTCAAAATTGTAAAGGCCCGATGGCAAACCCCTTCCTCGGTCGCCCCTACGTCAAAGGTGGCTGAGAAAAAGTATTATGTCCTGGCTGAAGTATTATGTCCCGGCTGTTCACTCACCCGGCCCCAGGAACCCTGGTGGTAGATGCGGCCAACCAGCGGGACGGGCAAGGTCAGCCAGGTTCTACTCCCAAGAACAAAGACAGTAAAAAGCTGGATTTGTTTGGGAGAAAAATTTATTCAATGGCAGTCCTGCAGTTCAGGAATGCCAACCATCAGGCCCTCCTGGGGAGATACAATTGTAACTTGTGGGACTCCCTTAGGTGGTTTGCTGAGGCCCTGCCCAAGGACCAGGCCACAGACCTTACCACCATCCTGGATGAAGGAATCCAGTGATGCTGATGACTCGGTGGGTAGGGCCATAGCCTCTGCCATTGCCATGAGAAGGTGCTCATGGCTGCAATCCTCAGGCCTGTCCCAGGAAGTGCAGCAATCAATTCAGGACCTTCCCTTCGATGGGTCGGCCCTATTCTCCAATCAGACTGATGCAAAGCTGCATGGTCTGAAGGACTCCAGGGCCATACTTAGCTCCCTGGGCCTGTACACGCCCCAGGCTTCCAGGCGGCAGGCATGGCCCCAGGCGCAGCAGCAGCCAAGGCCTCTATCTAGGCCCTTTCAACCCTATAGAAATAGGGACAGGAATGGAGGGTTCAGAAGTAGAAATCAACACCCCAGCTCATCCTTAGCCCCCCAACAGGGGCCCCCCAGTGGGTCAGAAAACAGTTAAATGATTTGCATCTATCCCACCCAACAATCCTCTCTCTACGTCCCTCTTCAGGGACCCCTCTCACTTCAGGTGTCTATCCTCCCCAGCCACAGGTATTTCTCCATCTCACGGTGGCTGGCTCCCACCACCAGCTCACAGCCCCGCTCTTTGGCCTACCTGCTGGTGGCGGACTCCCCGGGCAGTGATGAAAGGTATTCTGTTCGAGGAACTGGTCCAGTCAGTCACCCTAATTTCTGACGCTTCCGATGTAGGATGGGGAGCCAACACAGGCAATCAGGGGCTCTGGTCAGGGGAGGAGAAGCTCCTGCACAGCAACGTGAAGGAGCTGAGGGCCTTCGCCTAGCGTATAAGGTGTCCCTCTAATTCCTGGCAGCCAGAGTGGTGCAGGTGCTGACAGACAACACTGCATCCATGGTTTACATAGACAGGCAGGGGGGAGAGCACCCCTTTGCCCACTGCAAGGACCTAGGAGTGAGAAACGAAGAGGCAGATAGCCTCAGCAAGTCGTTTCTACTCCGCCATGACTGGCCATTGCACCAGGAGGTGGTGGCAGCAGCGATGATGTTCCAGAACTGGAACCTATTCATGTTGGCCTGGAAAGCGAAGTGTCCGAGGTTCTGTTCGATCTGGGGTTGCATAACTGGGTCAATTTCCGACTTGTTCCTCATGAACTGTTGCACCCGGACCTCGACTCCTTGCACCTCACGGCCTGGAGACCCTGGGACTGCGGGAGGGGGAGAGAGCCTGCTCAGTGCAGGCCCAACAATTCCTTCTTGGCAGCTGGAAACCTTGTACACAGGTTGTGTATCAGGCTAAGTGGAAACGGTTTACCTCTTAGGTGGAGTCTGGGGCAGTCTGCCCAGCCTATCGCCTTAACAGGCAACCCTGGAGTACCTGCTCCAGCTACAGCTCCAGGGTCTGGTGCTGGCTTTGATGAAGATTCACCTGGTGGCCATTTCGGCCTTCCATCAGCCGCTAGAGGGGAGACCGCTGTTCTCCCATCCCATGTCGGTCAGGTTCCTCAAGGGAGTGGAGAGGCTTTACCCACAGGTCTGTGACCCGAGGCCTCCCTGGGATCTCAACCAGATCCTCTTGAGACACACTGGGCCCCCCTTTGAACCCATGGCTTCATGCCCTCTGCTCATGCCTTCAGGGAAAGAAGCCTTCCTGGTGGCCATTACCTTAGCTAGGAGGGTTTCTGAGATTAGGGCCTTGACCTCGGAGCCCCCTTATACAGTATTCTATAAGGGTAAGGTGCAGTTGAGGCCGCATCCAGCATTCCTGCCCCAGGTGGCTTCCCAATTTCATTGTAACCAAGATAATTTTCTTCCCATGTTTTTCCCAAACTGCACAGTTCGGAGGAGGAGAGGAGATGTCATCTCCTCACGGATTACATCATACATCAAATTCTGTGACCAGAAGGCAAGGGTGTCCCTTCCAGGAACCATCACAGAGCACTCAACTAGAGCTCAAGTGCCATCGCCCGGCAGGCGACAGAGGACGTGGGATTCAGCAGAGCCGTGCTGACGGCAGCTCACCGGTAACTCCTACCCACCTCCAAGATATTGCTTGTTAGTCACCTAAAATGGGATGCACATGAACGATCACTCGAAGAAGAAAACAAGGTTACTTACCAGTAACTGATGGTCTTTGAGATGTGTTGCTCATGTCCATTCCACATCCCACCCCCTGTCCCCGCTGCTGGAGTTGGCAGAAAGAAGGGAGTGAGGGGGCATAGGGCTGGCAGTGCCTCAGATACCGCGGCATACGCGTGGGTCTCCAGGGTGCAGCAGAGCCGGCCTTATGGGATCTGCTAAGGGGAAAAAAGTTCTGGGAACCATGCACAGTGGTGTGCACTCACCTATAATGGAATGGACATGAGCAACACATCTCGAAGAACATCAGTACTGGTAAGTAACCTTGTTTTTTTGTTTATCCCCACAGAGGATGTATTGGGTTCATTTTATGACCTGAAAACAAATGTTTTATTTTTAGTGAGTGGAGAAAGAGATGACACTACTTTTAGTCTACTTCATCTTATCTTTCCTCTTTTCTGCTTCTTTATTTGCTTTGTGTGTCTGCAGTATCATTGTGCTCTCTGTGATGGCTCACTTACTTGCATTACATAGATAGGGGGATCTAAGGTCACATTGCAGAAGCTCAAAGCAATGATAGTGGACTTGAGCAGCTGGCACTTGATATCCAAAGTGAAGGTTTAGGGAAGGGAAAGGGAGAGCAGCTGTAAGGGAAGAAATGAGAAGAAGAATGTATGGAAGTGGGTGGTTTGTTTTCTTGGAGCCTCTTCCTGGAAGAAAAAGGACAGCTGAATTTTAAAGGCTTGACTTAAACAGGTGAAGGCTAGATCTCAGGCCAATTCTGACTTATCTCACAAGAGCAAATAACTTCCACCATTTAATTGCTCCTGCGGAGCTGGTTATTCAGGCCTGGTCTATACTGCTGGCGAAATTCAGCGGCAGTTGACGGGAGTTGTTACGCAGGCTACACAGAGTAGCTTGTGTAACTCCCGTCGACTTTGTAACTTCTGTTTAGTGCACTGTCCCCGCTGCACTGATGGGAAATGTGGACCTGTTGATGCAGCGCTATGCTTTTTGGGGAGGTGGTTTTATTAAATCAACTTCCGGATCAACTGAGCGTGACTTCACTGCCGCTCAGTTGAATCAGAAAAATCGATCTGACAGCAGCAAATTTGCCGCTGTCAGTGTAGACATAGCCTCAGTTTCCTTCTGTTGGAATAAATATTTCTTGCAGGAAATGATAGCCTTTTTGTGTTCACGCTTTCATAAGGAGCCCAGATTATATTGCACTTCCTTAATGACATGCTGGGAAGAGGGAGAGTAACATTAGGAAGAATAGATGGGAGAGACAAAATCTTTCAATAGAATATTGGCTTGGTTAAGAAAGAATGGCCTTTTAATAGTCCTTTGAAGATGGGGCCTTATTCTGCAAGCCGTGAATCAAACTCCCAGTAAGCTCAATGTGAAGAGGGCTTGCTTTATATTGCAAATCCTTAAACTCGCCCTCCCTTTCAATTTTTTTCATAACTCTTACCTTGTTAGGGCTTGTCGACACCTAATTTAATTATGCAGTTTGAATACCCACCTGACCGGATGAGGTAGCTGATTATGAAATCTTGTTTCAAAAGATTGTAGCTTCTAAATGCCATTGTTTGTATGTGATTATGCTATGTTTTAAGATAAGTGCAAAACGGATTTTAAAGGTACGCATGTAATTTACAGGTCAGTTCCATCTGCAAAGATACATGCAGCTATTGGCTCTTGGACAGAAAATCTGATTTGGTCTGCATGGTTGTATGATACAATATGAGATGGGGAGAGAATGGCTCCTATGCAATTTAACACTTTCTATACATATCTGTAGTGTTAACTTCCCTCCCCCACACTAATCTGCTTTGCTAATAATACTGCATCCATCTGGCACTTGCTACTGCAGTAGGAATTCTGTAAGTGATTTTGAAGCAAGGGAATTGCTCAAACATAGAGATGATGCACAGGGTAGATGCTGCAGATTACAGCTATACAAGCATCATTTGATACTATCAGTTTTTCTTCGAGTGCTTGCTCATGTCCATTCCACTGTAGGTGTGCGCACGCCTCCATGCACGGTTCCCAGAACATTTTTCCCCTTAGCAGATCCCATAGGGCCGGCTCCGGTGCCCCCTGGAGTCCTGCGCACATGCTGCGGAATATGAGGCGCTGCCAGCCCTACGTCCCCTCAGTTCCTTCTTTCCGCCCGTGACGGTTGCTGGAACTAGCCTTGCTTGCAACAAGTGCCATTCCCCTTCTTTGAACTTGTTTGATATTAGTTAGTTTTAGTTAAGTAGTTGCTAAGTGTCAAGGTAAGGTCAGCCAGGGTCCACTCTGAATAAGGACAATAAGAAGCTTGACTTGTATGGGAGAAAGGTTTATTCCACAGCAAGCCTGCAGTTCAGGATTGCCAACCATCAGGCCCTCCTGGGCAGGTATAACTTCAACCTGTGGGACTCCCTCAGGTGGTTCGCTGAGGCCCTGCCCCAGGACCAGGCTGCAGACTTCAGCGCCATCGTGGAGGAAGGAACCACAGTAGCTAGGGCAGTGCTCCAGCTTTCTGTGATGCTGCTGACTCGGCGGGCAGGGCCTTAGCCTCTGCCATCTGTATGAGAAGGTGCTCGTGGCTGCAATCCTTGGGCCTGTCTCAAGAGGTGCAGCAGTCTATTCAGGACCTCCCCTTTGATGGGTCAGCCCTAGTCTCCGACCAGAAGTTGCATGGTCTGAAGGATTCCAGGACAACGCTTTACTCCCTAGGCCTGGACACGCCCCAGTTTTCAAGGCATCAGTCACGGGCCCAGGCACAGTAGCAGGCTGCCCAGGCCTTTTCAACCTATAGGATTAGGGACAAGAATAGGGGGTTTAGAATGAGAAATCAGACCCCCAGCTTGTTCTCAGCCCTCAAGAAGGGGTCTCCTAGGGGGTCGGGCAACCAGAGGAGACAGTTTTGATGGTGTGCCCAAGGGTGGCACCCTGACTGCTCTCCTAGATCTGACCCGCCCTGCCCCTTCCTAAACAGGTTAAGGCCCTTCTATCCCGAATGGGCAAAGATCACTTTGGACCGTTGGGTCCTAGGGATAGTCTCAGGGGCTATGCCCTACAGTTTACATCTATTCCCTGCAACAACCCTCCCCCTACATCCATCTTCAGGGACCCCTCTCATGAGCAACTTCTCTTGCAGGAAGTGGACATCCTCCTCAGCCTGGGAGCGGTGGAAACAGTCCCTCAAGGCAGAAGGGGGGGAAGTGGTTCTATTCAAGATACTTCCTCATCCCCAAGGCGAAGGGGAGTCTGAGACCCATATTAGACCTGCCTCGTTGAAACAAATATGTCAAATGACTCTGGTTTCGCATGGTCTCCCTAGCCTCCATAATCCCTTCCCTGGATCCAGGAGACTGGTATGCCGCCCTCGACCTCAAGGACGCATATGTTCATGTGTCTATCCTCCCCAGCCACAGGCGTTTTCTCTGTTTCACGGTGGCTGACTCCTACTACGAGTTTACAGTCCTGACCTTTGGCCTATCTTCGGCTCCAAGGGTGCTTACCAAGTGCATGGCGGTAGTGGCTGCCCACCTGAGACGAAAGGGTGTACAAATTTTTCCTTACCTAGACGATTGGCTGATTAGGGGCACATCCAGGTCCCAAGTGCTGGAAAGTGTGACCCTCACTTGCTCCATGTGCAGGAGGCTGGGACTACTCATAAACGAACAGAAGTCCGCACTAACCCCCGTGCAACTAATAGAGTTCATTGGGGCTACCCTGGACACTTCCCATGCTAGAGCCTTCCTGCCTCAGCCACGTTTCGAGGCGATGGTCTCTATCATTTCCCAGCTGCACCAATGCCCCACGACAACAGCCAGACACTGCCCACAGCTGTTAGGCCACATGGCGGCCTGCATGTACGTAGTGAGACTAGTTCACCTGAGGCTCAGACCGCTTCAGGCATGGTTGGCCTCGGTATATGTTCCGAGCAGACACCCATTGGACTGGGTGGTCACAGTTCCCTTGCCTGTCCTAGCCTCCCTAAACTGGTGGTGGACTCCCAGAGCAATGATGAAGGGCGTTCCGTTCAGGGAACTGGTCCCGTCGGTCACCCTAACTTCCAACGCCTCGGCCATTGGATGGGAAGTCCACATCAATGCCAACCTAGGGGTTCTGGTCGGGGAAGGAGAGACTACTGCACATCAACGTGAAGGAGTTGAGGGCCATTCGCCTAGCGTGCAAGGTGTTCCTCTGATTCCTGACAGGCAGAGTGGTGCAGCTGCTGACAGAGAACACCACAGAAATGCTTTACATAAACATGCAGCGGGGAGCATGCTCCTCAGCCTGCCGCAAGGAGGTTATCCATTTGTGGGACTTTGCCATGAGGCACGATTTCCACTTGACTGCTTCTCACCTCACGGGAGTGAGGAACGACGAGGTGGATCGCCTCAGCAGGTCGTTTCTACCCCACCACGACTGGTCGCTGCACCCAGAGATGGTGGCTATGATCTTCTAGAAGTGGGGCGTTCCCCAACTGGACCTATTCACGTCGACCTGGAACATGAAGTGCCCGAGGTTCTGCTCGCTCCGGAGTTGCGAGACCGGGTCGATTTCCGACACGTTCCTTATCAACTGGACCCTCATGTTCCTGCCCATTTCGCTCCTGCCCAAGGTCCTGCTGAAAATAAAGAGGAACAGGGCGGATGTTGCACTTATTGCTCTGGCCTGGCTGAGACAGCACTGGTTCAGCATACTGCTGGACCTTTCGATCACCCCACCTATGGAGCTCCTGAGGCGACACGACCTTCTCTCCGAGGACCATGGTCACCTGTTGCACCCGGACCTGGACTCCCTGCACCTCAAGGCCTGGAGGTACTGTGGCTGATGAAGGGATAGAGAGCCTGTTTGGTGTAGGTCCAACAGGCCTGCTTGGTAGCAAGAAACCTTCCATACAGGTCGTGTACAGGGCTAAGTGGAAACGGTTTACCTCGTGGGCGGAGTCCCAGGGCATCCTGCCCAGCCTTTCGCCTGTACAGGCAATCCTGGAGTACGTACTTCAGCTAAAATTTCAGGGTCTGGCGTTGGCCTTGCTGAAGGTCCACCTGGCGGCCATTTCGGCCTTCCATCAGCAGCTAGAGGGGAGATCCCTGTTCTCCCATCCCATGTCGGTCAGGTTCATCAAGGGGGTGGAGAGACTTTATCCACAGGTCCATGACCTGGTGCCTCCCTGGGATCTCAGCCTGGTTCTCTCGAGACTCATAGGTGCCCCGCTTTGAACCCATGGCTTCATGCCCTCAGCTCATGCTTTCATGTAAGGTAGCCTTTCTGGTGGCCATTACCTCAGTTAGGAGGGTCTCCGAGATTAGGGCCTTGATCTCAGAGCCCCCTTATAGAGTATTCTATAAGGATAAGGAGCAGTTGAGGCTGCATCTAGCCTTCCTGCCCAAGGTGGTTTCCCAATTTCATTGTAATCAAGATATTTTTCTCCCTGTGTTTTTTCCCAAACCGCCCAATTTGGAGGAGGAGAGGAGATGGCATTTGCTGGATGTGAGACGAGCCCTGGCCTTCTACATCGAGTGTACAAAGCCATTCCGGAAATCAACGCAGCTCTTCGTTGCAGTGTCTGACCAGATGAAAGGCTCACCTGTCTCCACTGAGCACATCTCCTCATGGATTACATCTTGCATCAAGTTCTGCTACGAGCAGGCAAAGGTGCCGCTTTCGGGAACCATCACAGCGCACTCAACCAGAGCTCAAGCCTCGTCTACAGCCTTTCTGGAGAGAGTGCCCCTGCAGGACATCTGCAAAGGTGCCACCTGGTCGTCGATGCATACCTTCATGTTCCACTACGCCATCGTTCAGCAGGCGAGAGAGGACGCAGGATTCGGCAGAGCGGTGTTGAGGGCAGCTCACCAGTAACTCCTACCCACCTCCAAAGTGTATTGCTTGTTAGTCACCTATAGTGGAATGGACATGAGCAAGCACTTGAAGAATGAAACAAGGTTACTTACCAGTAACTGATATTCTTCAAGATGCGTTGCTCGTGTCCATTCCACAACCCACCCCCCTCTCTACTGCCGGAGTTGGCAGAAAGAAGGGATTGAGGGGGTGTAGGGCTGGAAGTGCCACATATACCACAGCATGTGCGCAGGGCTCCAGGGGACGCCGGGCCTGGCCCTACAGGATCCTGCTAAAGAGAAAAAAGTTCCGGGAACTGTACATGGAGGCGTGCACTCAGCTATCGTGGAATGGACATGAGCAACACATCTCGAAGAACATCAGTTACTGGTAAGAACTGGTAAGTAACCTTGTTTTATGGTTTCACCTTTTTTGTAAAATTTCAATCCTGCAACCCTGTTAAGTAATTTTACATTAGTATGAACTATCAAATTTAATTATGAAAATATTGTGTTCACTAATGATACCATTTGTGCCGGATTCTAATTCCTGAATCTCAACTCCGTTAAAACTCCCCAAATTCTGAAGGTTTCTGGACCTTAAAGCATATAGTAATAGAATTACATTAATAGCTAGTGGTGCCCAAATTTGCTTCTCATTAGAGTCCTAATTCTGCCACTCCTATTCATACTGAGTAGTACCTTGCTCTGAAAGTAGTCTAACTGAAATCAACGGGACTATATGCATAGTAAATTATTACTCTGCATGTGTAAGTGTACCACAATCTATCCTAAATCATGCCCATTGCTCTAGGGTCTATCTAAACTATAGTGGTTTTTCCAACTACATAGGTAATCCGCCTCTCCGATATGTGGTAGCTAGGTCGATGGAAGAATTCTTCAGTCGACCTACCTGCATCTGCACCAAAGGTTGGTCAACATAACTACAGCACGCAGCCGCAAAATTTTTCACAGCCCTGAGCGACATAGCTAGGTTGATCTGATTTTTAAGTTCAGGGTCATAGAATCATAGGACTGGAAGGGATCTCATGAGGTCTTCTAGTCCAGTCCCCTACACTTATGGCAGGACCAAGGATTATGTAGATTATCCCTGACAGATGTTTGTCTGCATTTAAAAATCTCCAGTGATGGAGATTCAACAACTTCCCTAGTCAGTACTCTTTTCTACGGAGTCATTTTCCATTTTGTATGTATGCAACTGATTTGTTCCTTCCTAAGTGGAGTACTTTGAATTTGTCCTTTTTTAATTTCATCCTATTTACTTCAAATCATTTCTCCAGTTTGTCCAGATCATTTTTAAATTTTAATCCTATCCTCCAAAGTACTTGCAACCCCTCCCAGTTTGGTATCATCTGCAAACTTTATAAGTGTACTCTCTACGCCATTATCTAAATCATTGATGAAGATATTGTACAGAACAAGACCCAGAACTGCTCCCTGTGGGACCCACTCTGTATGCCCTTCCAACTCTCTGAGAATGGTTTTTCAACCATTTATACACCCACTTTACAGTAGCTCCATCTAGGTTTTATTTCCATAGTTTGTTTATGTGGTCATGTGACACTATCAAAAGCCTTACTAAAGTCAAGTTATATTTCACCTACCGCTTCCTCCCTCCCCCCACATCCACAAGGCTTGTTAGCTTGTCAGAGAAAGCTATCAGGTTAGTTTGACATGATTTGTTCTTGATTAAATCCATGCTGACTGTTACTTATCAACTTATTATCTTCTAGGTCAGGGGTGGCCACCACATGTGGCTCTTTGCTCAGACAAATGCGGCTCTCGGGAGAAGAGGGGGAGTGAAATTGATGAGCTGCTGCCAAAATTGACAGATCAGTGCGAACTGTCCAGGGTAGAGAGAGGAGGGGGAGTGAAATTGACATGTTGCCTGAGGGCAAGGTAACTGTGGCTCTTTGTCTCTCACTGGTTGGCCACCCCTGTTCTAGGTATTTGCAAATTGATTGTTTAATTATTTGCTGCATTATCTTTCTGGGTGCTGAAGTTAAGCTGACTGGTCTGTAATCCCCGGGTTGTCCTTATTTCCCTTTTTATAGATTGGCAGTATACTTGTCCTTTTCCAGTTTTCTGGAATCTCTCCCATCTTCCATGACTTTTCAAAGATAATCACTAATGACTCCGATAGCTCCTCAGTCCGCTCCTTGAGTATTCTAAGATGTATTTCACCAGGCCCTGGTGACTTGACATCTAACTTGTCTAAGTCATTTCTAACCTCTTCCCCAATTCAGGCTCATATCCTACATTATTTTCACGGACATTCATTATGTTAGACATCCAATCGCTACTAACCTTTTCAGTGAAAACGGAAACAAAAAAGTCAATAAGCACTTCTGCCATTTCAACATTTTCTATTACTGTTCCCCCCTTTCATTGAGTAATGGGTCTATCCTGTCTTAGGTCTTCCTTTTGCATCTAATGTATTTGTAGAATGTTTTCTTGTTACCCATTATGTCTCTAGCTAGTTGAATCTCATTTTGCACCTTGGTCTTTCTAATTTTGTCCCTACATATTTCTGGTGTTTGTTTATATTCATCCTTTGTAATTTGGCCTAGTTTCCACTTTTGGTAGGGCTCTTTTTTGCATTTCAGATCATTGAAGCTCTCCTGATTTAAGCCAAGGTGGTCTCTTGCCATACTTCCTATCTTTCCTACGCAGTGGGAAGTTTGCTTTTGTACCCTTAGTAATGTCTCCTTGGAAAACCGCCAACTCTCTTGAACTGTTTCTCACCTTAGACTTGGTTTCCAAGGGATCTTACCTACTAACTTCCTGAGTTTGCTAAAGTCTGCCTTCTTGAAATCCGTTATCTTTTTGTGCTGTTTTCCCTCCTCCCATTCCTTAGCATCATGAACTCTACCATTTCATTATCACTTTCACCCACTCTACCTTCCGCTTTCAGATTCTCAACCAGTTCCTCCCTATTTGTCAAAATAAAATCTAGAACAACCTCTCCCTTACTAGCTTTCTCCATCTTCTGAAATAAAAAATTGTCTCCAATACATTTTAAAAAATTGTTGGCTAATCTGTACCCTGTTGTATTATTTTCCAACAGATGTCTGTATATTTGAAGTCTCCCATCACGACACAGGTCCTGTGCTTTGAATGATTTTGTTTTCGTTTTTAAAAAACTGCCTCATCTACCTCTTTTTCCTAGTTAGGTGGTCTAGTTAGACCCCTATCATGACAGCACCCTTATTTTTTTACCCTTTGTATTCTTACCCAGAGACTTTCAATAAGTCTGTCTCCGATTTCCATCTCAACCCCCATCCAAGTGTATACATTTTTAATATATAAGGCAACACCTCCCCTTTTCCCTGCCTGTCCTTCCTGAGCAAGCTGTACCCTTCCATACCAATATTCCAATCATGCATTTTATCCCACCAAGTCTCTGTGATGCCAACTATGCCATAGTTGTGATTATTAGCTGGCATTTCAAGAGTTTTCTGCTTACTTCCCATATTTCACGCATTAGTATACAGATATCTAAGATACTGATTTTATTTCCCCCTTATGTTCTCTTATCTTTCCCTTATCCCTACTATAATGACCCATGTTCCCCCCCAGATTCCAACCCTTCTGTCAGGTCTTCATGTTTTTTACTTACATGTGAGCTTTTGTCTCCTGTCCCATCGAACCTAATTTAAAGCCCTTCTTACTAGGTTAGCCAGTCTGTATCCAGATATGCTCTTCCCCTTCCTCGATAGGTGCTTCCTCGATAGGTCCTCTCTGCTTAGCAATGCTTCTTCCTGGAACAGCATTTCATGGTGACACAATTCTCACAGCCAGGCATTCTCCTCCAGAATGCATCTGTCTCTGCCCGGGCCCCTACCCTTGTCAGGAGAGATCAAAGAGACTACCACCTGCGCCCCCCAACTCTTTCACCCTTATTCCCAGAGGCCTGTAGTCACTTCTGATCTGCTCAGGGTCATACCTTGCAGTATCATTCGTGCCCACATGGATGAGTAGCATGGAGTAATAGTCAGAGGGCCAGATGATCCTCAACAATCTCTCCATAATCCATGGTACCAGCCCATCATTTGAAACACCATCCACCTGCAGTGTGTCAGGATGCATTGGAACAGTCAGTCTGAACCACCAGAATGCCACAAATACCAGGCTGTATGGACACTTATGTCTTGCTGGAAGATATCTTCCTGCCTTATCCTCTGTCCCTTCCCTCTCAGGCCCGGTCCTCCTGAGAGGCATTGCCACGGTGAAGGATGAAACTGTTTTAGTAACACAGGAACCCCCTCCTCTCTTATGCTGAGGCAGAGGTGTTCACCCTCTGGTACTGTAAACCCCACCAGTGAAATGAGAGCAAGTCTCTGACTCGGATGAGTCAGATGCTCCAACCAGTCCTTCATTTCCTTGCAGAAAGATGAGTCCTGAGAAAGAGTTGAGGAGATCCAGCTACCCTCCACCCAGATATGACTTTGCAGGGACTACTGGTACCTGATGCCATGGTATCCCCCTCAACCATTCCACCTCTCGTATTGGCCCTCCTTGGGCCCATGGGACCTATATGGCAGACATTCTGGATGTGTCCACAAGTCCTACCGCACCTCTCCCACTTGGCATCTGCTGGATCCATTGGAGTATAAGGAGGAGGAATTTGATCCAGATCCACAGGTACTGACATCCTTGTCTCCAGATGAAGCAATCACTCTGTCCTCACCCTTTCTGCTAGATGATCATAGGCAGTACCAGAAGGAGCTACTGCAGAGGATAACGAATGACCTTCAGATCCCACTGGAGGAGATCTAGGATTCCCAACACAGGCTCTTTGACGCTCTGCAACCCACGGGTCCAAGCAAAGTGGTGCTCCTGGTAAATGATGCCATTATGGATTGGTCTGGCATAACCCACTCCCCTGCACCCCTAAACCTAAATTGCTGAGATGCTATTTTGTCCCAGTCAAAGGAGCTGAGTTTCTTTTCACCCACCCAGTGCCCGACTCACTTGTGATGCAGGCAGCCGTGGAGAGAGCAAGGTTACAACGTCCAAAGATCTTCCCAACTGACAAGGGTTTGAAGAGGTTGGACCTTCTGGGAAGAAAGGTATTCTCCTCTACAATTGCATATTGCTAACTATCAGGCCTTGTTAGTGAAATACAATTTTAACTTCTCTAGACTGCCGGACTTTAAGGACAAACTTCCCCTTGAGGACAGAGCCCAATTTCAATCCTTCATTGAGGAAGGCAAATTAGTGGCAAAAATATCCCTACAAGCTGCAGAGGATGCAGCAGACATGGCATCTGGAGGGTTAGTGACTGATATAGAGATGAGTTGAGTCTTGGTTTCACACTTCAGGGTCCCCCAGGAAGGTGCAGAACACCATAGAATCAAGAGTCAACTTTATTTAATGAGAACTGATTAGTCTCTACCCTCATTGAAAGACTCTAGATCAAGCTTCTGCTTCCTGGCAATTTACATCCCAGCCCTAAAGAGAAAACACACAGGCAGTTATATAAGCCAAGATTATCTCCTCCACAAATGTTCTACCATTAGCATCCAGCCAAGCATCCACACAGGTGGCAGAGGATTCAGCAGCCTCAATATTTCAGCCCTCTCTACTACCATGACCTCTATCCATTCCTACCTACCCACTAAGGGATACTTTTGATGCCTCTGTCAAGAATCAACCATGGTTATTGATGACAAGTACTTCTATCTCCCCACATTTTTGGAGGCCGTGTCTCACTTTTTGCCCACAATTGGGACTCTATCATATCAGAAAATTGGGTTCTAGAAATTATTCACCATGGTTACTCTACCAAATTACTCTCCCTTCTCACAAATCCTCTTCCCAGTTCCTCTTCAGGGACTGCTCTCATGAGACCATTCTTTGCCAGGAGGCAGATTCTTTTCTCCAGGGAAGGGCAATAGAACAAGTACCACCTCAATATCAAGGGAGGAGAGGATTCTAGTCTCTGTGCTTCTTAGTCTCCAAGAAATACGGGGGGTGGAGACCCTTTCTGGACCTTTGACAACTGAACGTTTTTATTCAAAAGTCAAAATGCAGGATGGTTACCCTAACATCAATAATCCCCTCCCTACAGGAGGAAGCGTGGCTTGTGGCTCTCGACTATCTGTCCCACAGAAAGTTCCTTTGGTTTCTGGTTGGTCAGGAACACTACCAGTACAGGGTCCTTCCCTTCTAGATTAGTGCCCACGGTATTCACAAAGGCCTTCTCTATGGTGACAGTCCACATGAGGTGTCACTGATACAGTTTTCCCAGACTTGGATAATTGGCTCTTGGTGGGTCACTCTAATCTTGAGGTCAGGTTGGTGACTTTGTCCCTGCTCCATCTTCTGGCAGTGCTGGGCGTCTGTGTGAACAAAGAAGAATCTGTTTTGACCCCCACAGAGGATGAACTTTATTGGCACAACACTCGACTCAACTTTAGCAAGAGCTTTCCTCCCCACAGAAAGATTTCAGTTAATGAGCAAGATAACACAGGTTATTCACAGACCAAAGACTATAGTCAAAGTATATCTTTCTCTACCAAGCCACATGGGCTTGTGTACATATGTGACACCATTCACTAGACTTCATCTTCGCTGACTACAAGCCTGGTTCCGATCTGTCTACTCGCCAGACAATGACCACATGAACACCAGAGTGGCCACTCCTGCTAGCGACATTTGCCTCTCTTACCTGGTGGTCGAACCTGGAACGAGTGCAAGTGGGAGTCTCCTTCAGTACTTCTACCCCCAGTGCCACCATCGTAACAGCACATCCCTTCTAGGTTGGGCCACTCACTTGTATGACCACATGACTCCACACAAGGCCAGACTGCACATCTACCTGCTGGAATTAAGAGCAGTCCACCTGGAATGCAGAGCCTTTCTCCTGCTCATACATTCACTCCAGATCTAAGTAATGCTGGACCATGTTCAGCATAAAACAAGCAGGGTGCAGCAAGATCCCTTCCCCTCTGTCTGGATGCAGTCAGCCTTTGGAAATGGTGCATCAGAGATCACATCACTATCCAAGCCATATACTTACCACCTATTCAGAATTCTGTCGCAGACAACCTAAACAGGCACTTCTGTGCAGACCATGAGTGGGAAATACACAGCTCTGTCCCGAGTGAAGTAGTCACTTCGTGGAGAACGCCTCAGTGGAATCATTTTATGTCCCAAACAAACAAGAAACTTCCCTTGTACTGCTCCCAAGCAGCTATGGGCCATGACTCTCAAGGTGACACTTTCCTGCTGTCATAGACAGACCAACTCAGATATGCCTTTCTGCCCAGTCCCCTGCTACAGTAGGTCTTGAGAAAGATCCTATACATCAGGGCCAGAGTCATGTTCATAGCATCCAACTGACCCACACAGTTTTTTGGTCCCCAGAACTTCTGAGAATGTCAACCCATCCTCCTATCAGGAGCCATCCCTTCTAACTCAGGAAGATGGCAAAATCAAACACCCAGTCCTGACCCTCTTTACCTCACTGCCTGACGTTTTGGTGGGCATCAGATCTAGAACACTCAATTTAGAAGCCATCCAATCTATTCTTACCCAAAGTGAGAAAGATTCAACTATGAGCTGCTACTTAGCTAAATGGAGATGTTTCTGTACTTTGTACACAGTGCAATCGGCCTTCCTCAGACTCTGCAGATAGCCCAGTAATTTTAGATTATCTCCTGTCATTAAAGAACTCGGGTCTTTCCATTAGCTTACTATTGGTCCGTCTCACAGAAATCACTGTCTTCTTTCTTCTAGTAGACTACCCAACAGCAAGTTAGATTCATGAAGGGCTTGGTCAGGACCTCTGTGCCAGTGGTCAAGCCTACACCTCAATGGGGCCTCAATCTCATCCTGTCAATGCTCACCAGACCACCATTTGAAACTCTCTCCTACCTTTCCACAAAAATTCTTTGACCAAAAGGGTGAATGTGATGGGATCACTCATGGCTAATCCCACCATACACCATTTTTCACAATCTCTGTTTAATTCCATGAGCACTTTTATGTGATTGGTAATAGCTGCAATATCTTTATACACTGTAAATGCAAGTTGTTATATTTAACATTTCTACCACGCCCTCATTGCAAGATTCTCTGTAAATTATCTTCTGAGAGCCAGTGAAGTTTGTCTTCCTAGCTCCATGGAAATCCACTCTGAGCACCTTCTATTCTATCTGGTTCTCTCTCTCTGTCTCACTTAGCATTCTTTTAGCTACACTATCACATGCTCACGCCCAGCTGCTGTCAAATGCAGTTGACTTCAATTTTTTCTTAGGGTAAAGTGAACAAAAGTACAGAGGAAGGGCCATACAATAAGGAAAAATAAGCAAACCCATGAACAAAAACTACATTTATATACCAGTTATAAAGCACTGACAATTTTGTTGACTATTTAAAAAAAAAAAAAAAGGTAAGTGGAACCCTCCATTTCTCTTTTGATCAGGTAACCAGGAGGCAATGGTAACACAAGCTTCCTCGGCTCACCAATCTGACTTAATACTGTTCTGTAGCAACTATCTCGGGTCTGGGGAAAGAGTTCACCCTGGATGATCATTCAAACCTTGGTCTCACGGGCAAACAGGTTGCCAATGGTTATGGAATGTGAAAGTGGTTTTGTAAGTTGGCACTTATTCACTAGGAAGTGGGCTGAGATCCTGTCTCATTTCATCACAGAACATCAGCAGAGAGCACCTTCTCCCTCTCCTGATGTGGGGTACATTTGAACCAGTGACCTAGGGATGAAAGGCTTCCATTACCAGACCTTTGAGCCATCCATTCTCTTCTTGTTGACTGATTTTATTTTTTTTTTATAACTCCATTTTCTTTAACAAATTTAAAATATTTTAGAGCAGAGAAGAAACTAAAAGCTTTCAGCTGATGGTTTTTAGGAGTTTGTAACAGCATTAGGATCATTCTATAAGGAAATGCTGTAGCTTTTAATATCCATTAAATTAATAAAGTATTAAATATCACTGCTGCCTTCTACATCTATAGAAAAGTCTTTCAGCTTTTCTATTACAAACCTCTCTTTTCAGAGGTATATAACATAGTTATAAATTCTGGGCAGTCGGAGGGCAATCATTTTAAAACAGAAAAAAAATCCACTTAGCCTTCTTTTTATGATCATGTAGAGAAAAAACACACCCACAGATGCATCATGCTTTTGGACTTTCTGTCCTAACAAATCATTTTCAAATGTAAATTTTCAGGGCATTAGTATAGAATACAAAAAGTGCCATTTTATTTATTGTTTAAAGCAATCTAGTTGTTAGCATTTGAAAACTGACCACTATTCCTCAACATAACTACTTGTAAATAAGGGCAGTTTTTGGTGGGAGGGAAGTAGCTTGGAATTTGGATTTTAAAAGGGTGAAAAATAAAAAAAAATTGCAACTTAAGTGTGTGTCTACAAAGGCCTGAATCAAAATCCTGATGCTGAATGTCTCAGTTCAGGTCAACTGCACCTGTCAATGGGCCAGCAAGGGCACTTACTCTCAGGCTCCTATCTCCTCACGCATTGCCTTTCTTGGGTGGAGACCCGCATTTCATTCCCTTCTGACAATCCTATTTCCAGGCTGCACCATTTCCTCCTGCTTTCACTGTTTTATTCCTAGAAAAGAGCAACTGCCTGAGTACACTTGCTTGCTTTCTCTTCAAAGAGTGTTAGTCGAGTGGTTGTCAACAGTAAAGTACCACACGGTTCTTTCTGTGCAAGCCTATTTTATTCTTCAGGTAAAAAATACTGCAGAAAAAACAATAAAAACCTACATGCATGTTAATAAGCTTATCAGACACTATCCCAACTCCAACAGGGCCTCTGGCAGAAGCAGTCTTTCAACATCCTACTCATGATGTTTTCTTTGTGGCCACAAGTTCATCACAGCTTCAGCTCAGAATAAGCACAGTCTTATGGAGCCTCTGTAGGCCCAGTTGTTCCAACCCTTCCTAAAGGATTGGGGCCCTGTGCTGACATGGGCTTGTATCTGTTTGCTAGCTCAGGAAGAAGGCCCTGAGTCAGTTTAAAATGAGGCTAGTTAAAAGAAAACTTTTTTTTTTGTCTGATGGTCCCTGCAGAATCCACTTGAACGAATACACTTCTTCCTCTCCAGAGAGTTGGCTTGAAGGGGCTGATAACAGAGGAAGTACATTACCATCCCCACTTTACTAGAGAAGGCACAACAATAACACATACATAAGTGCATTTTAATACAATGTTACCCCCAAGGTATTAGTCCTCATTCGATAACGTTTAATTTAATTCAATAAAGTTTGTTTAGGTGAGTGTCAATCTGTCTCACTGAACGCCTCTCACGTGCCATATAACAAAGTGGTTGATGGCTTGATTAGTCCGTGTATTCAGTGAGACAGGCAGAAAGTTCAGCTGTAGCACACAAGTATGCTGCTTGGACACATCTCTAATTAATTCATGTAAATTACTTCCAAAGGCAAGTTACTATAACTGTGTATTTGAACAGTGATGGGTGGAGTAACTAAAGCATATCACTGTCGCATATTTTCAATTGGCAATATGCCTGGCTACACACACACTATAAACATCTGTGGTGGGGTGGCAAGTCGAGGCTGCAGATAGACGGCCCTTTGCCCATGGGCACGTGGCTAAGTCAGGTATGTGCAGAAGCACGTGTGTGGCATATATATGTCCACTATATGAGCAGGAGGGGAGGGTGATTGAGAGCACATAGCTGAAGGATATTTCTCCCCCTAGTAGACCTAATTTATGTGTAGTGAAAGGCCTTTGGCCTCCTAACAATATATAACTAAAAGTGACCATTAAAAACGGTAATATACCCCCCAAAAGTCCATTACTAGTAAACAGAAGTCTTTGAATGCTTGCCCTGCAACATCTGATCAATAAAACAACCATATCAATTCTGAAAGGAGAAAAGTAATGCAATATTTTTTAAATTTAAAATTGCTTCTGAATTCCCCAACCTTAATTAAAAGAATTAAACGCATTTACATATCATTTCCAAACAATAAACGCATCTAAATTGTTATCCAGCATGAAATATAGTGCTGCCTTATTCTAGTAAGCCTGAGCAAAATAGAATAAAATAAAAATGTAATAGACATTTGAAATTCTACTTCATGCAATGTTTAAAATGGCACAGAACAAAATACAGCAACAGAACATAGCAGAAACACATTATTGCTCTCAAACGTACATACAAGAAGCAGCTTCGGGGAGCATATCCATCACCACATAAATGTCAGAACATTATCATCCGTGAGGAAGGAGAAAGGGAGATAAAGACCACAGCAGAGATCACATAACAGATGATCCCATAAACGTTATAAGCCCAGGAACCCAGACTACACAATGCTTAATATTCTGTCCTTGGGGCATCTTCTCCAACCGCACATCTGCTTCCTTTGAGTGTCTCAGATCATTGTGGCAGGCTTTAGCTCAGAAAACAGACTGATGTTCTTTTTATGAGACAATGCACCCAATACTGGAAATTTTACATTGAATCGTAGTTTGTAGCAAAACAGGCTAGAGCTCAGCTCTCTTGATTTCCAATTCTGTAAGACAATCCTATTACTGAGCAAAATAGCAATTGCATTTCACCATAGTAAAGTGACATGATCGTCTCCTGGCGAATTCTAAGAACTCAAACACCGTGTGTGACCTCACCTGGTTTTCAAGAAATTTTAAGCTGTAATCTGGGTGGTGTTTAAAGTTGAGAGTGTGTATATTTTGTTGAGGGGAGGCTTTACAAGGGGTCACAAACACAGGAAAAAAATTTAGCTGTGCTGCTGAAGGTCACTCTAAGTACTGTTTTACCAAATTGCTGTTCCCAGATTATGATAGAATTGCCACTTTTTCCAGACCACTTTAAGCACTAAATCCAGGACTATATGTAACAAAATATTTAAGTCCCTCCTTCATTTTTGGGGACTAAATTATCTAAACAGCTGCACTTAAGCTTCAGTTAAATCCATGTTGTTCTCAGCCTGCTTTCCCTACTGACTCAGATTTTAGATGCTTTGATGTTAATTCATGTTCTCTACTTTGTTTTCAACAGGAGTCACTGCTGCCTGCAAGTTATCAATTTTTGAGTGGCTAGATTCTAATAAGCTTCTAAATGAGGGCTTAGAGTTGACTGAAGGGTATATTACTTTTGATGTCTGGCAAGATGGTTTGTGGTCTGTGATGCTGTAGTAAAAACATTGTTTATTCGCATTTCTTTTCCTTTTAGGTCTATTTTCTTTACACCGAATGTCTCAGGCACCAATCTTGACCTGAAGAACAGGCCCAAAATGAAACCAAAAGCAAGAAAACAGTTTAAAACACATTTCAAACTATTGCTTTGGAGCTTCAAAGCAAAAAGGCCAGATTTCTCACTAATGGAAATCAGCATAGCTCCATTGAAGCCAGTGTCTCTGCTCCAGTTCCTGCCATGAGCTAATTCCCTGTCCTTGTTATTAATTGAAGACTGTGGAAGTTGTTCAATAGAAGCAGTTATATTATTCCCTTTTTCTCCTCTCTGGCAGAACAGTTTGTCAATGTAACTGATTGGATAGAACTCTTGTCTTTCGGTTGGGAAGCTGTGGTTTCATATCTATTCGGTGTTCACACTGCAGTAAAGGATGTGAGGGAGGATTCTGGATCATTAGTGGTGCTGGCCCAGATCCACAAACTGTTGTTGCAATACTCAGCATCGTAATGCCTAGAAAATCACAAGAACAGTGTAGTGATTCACAAAGCCCAATTTGAAGACTTAGTCTCCCTAAAAAATGAATTGGGGGGGGAAGGGGGGGAGAAGAGAGGCACCTTAGAATACGATCTACAAAAGCCAGAATACTAGGCAGCAAGCCCCCTCAGGTAGCCAATGGGAGATGTCAATCAGATGGGAGGGTCTAAGTCCTGCCCCTCTCACAGTGTCAGGTGCCTAAAACCAGGCTGCAGGAAGGTGCCTATCTCTGCTAGTGGTCCACAACTGGAGTCCAGGAGGCTTAGGCACTTGCCTCATTTACACAAATCAGAGGAGGAGGTGATGATCACCTTATCACTTTTTGCCCAGTAGTTAGCGCACTCACCTGGGATGTGAGAGACCTGGGTTCAGTTTACTTCTCTGCCTGATGGGGGAGAAAGGATTTGAAGAGAGGTCTCCCTCAATCGTTGCTGTGATAACTGGGCTGACAGATTTGTCCTAACTGTGATCTCAGTTGTAAAAAGTGTGTGGAAAATATATAAGATGATACAATAATCTGTGATAACAAATGTTTTGGAAAATGGGTCAAGTTGTTTTCTATAACTAAGGTTATAAACAGGTGCAAGACAACCAGGCAGAGATTAAAGTAGTCCAAACAAGAAGGCCATGCTGATATAATTCAAGGACTATGTTGAAATCATGCTTGGTTAAACACAGAAGATGTGAAACTGGAAATTAATGAACCAAAGCTGGTGTGTTGGATTTAGGCCTAATTGGTGGACAAAATAATGAGGGGATGGGCTGTTCTATCCACCATTCCCTTTGGTCATCTCCCATCAGCATGATATTGTATAACTGGCCATTGTGGAGGATGTGTGCCCTGCTCTGTAGCTGGCAGAGGTAAGATAGTAGACTAGACATTTACTGCACTCCAACTGTTTAATTTTAATGGTCTTTTAGCCAATGGTTAGCATCTTTTAACAGTGACATTTTTTATGCCGTTATGAGAGGTTTTCCAGCTGGAAAATCTGTGTAACCAGGAATAATAATCTCACAGGGTCCCAAAGTGACAGAGATGCTGGTGTTAGCATTCTTTGGAACTGCAACATCTATCCTAGAGTCCATTTCAGAACTGGCTACCTAATTAATCTGAGGAACATCCCCAGCCAGTCTGGTAGCAGGTGTGCTCTAAATCAATGGGTAAGGAAAGAAGAGTGAAGCTTCCTGAAAGACCAGTTGATAATTATGGTATAGTCTTATGCTAAGGCAACTCCTTCCTGTATATACAAGAGAAGGTAAATGGAAGTTTGGGGGTTTTCTCAGTACATGAACCCAGAGCTTTTCCTTAGCAATGTAAGAGATTGTAAATTGGAGATAATGTTCTTTGCAGTACCAGGTCCAGGTAAGGGCAATGATTGGTTTATTTAAAAAAAACCCAATTTTTCTTTTGAACGGGTTTCCCTGTATATTAGTCTGACCCTGAAAGATGCTTCCTGGTAGCACCTTCAATTCCAATTTAGTTGATGGTAGTGTAAGTAAATACTCCTTTATAATCAGTTTCCATTCCTGTCTTCATCCCAGTTACCTTACATTCAGAATCCCAGTGCTTTTAACTCCAACGACTTCCCTTTTTTCAAATTCCATTTAATTCTCACCCTGCTCCTCTCCCCAATTTGGCTATGTATTGCAAAAGCAATTCTAAAAGACAGGGTCAAATTCGTATCCCTAAATTAACATTCACTGATGCCAGTGGCGTGACTCCAGGGATTAATTTGGTTCACATATACTATTTTTATTGAACTGGATATGTATTTTACTTAGTGGGATTTTGTAGTAAAAGAGCAAAAAGTAACTTGTATGCTGTACTTTATAACTGCCCTGTATATTAGACAATATCAAATATGATTTTAACTGGAAAATATTCCAGGCAGCAGATTCAAAATCCTTTGATGCCATTTATAAGTGAATAGTGAGGATCTGGAGAGAGAAGTAGGAACGGGGTGTTTTATGGGGGTTTTGGGGTTTTGTCTTCACTTATGTCTGTGAATAGAAATACTGTAGCACTGTTCTCCCTTTTGTTCAGCTGTTCTGTGGCAGTATATGGTGTGACTCACTCCCTGATGATAGCAGAGGGATTGCTCTGATTAAGAAATCAG
Source organism: Emydura macquarii macquarii (assembly GCF_026122565.2). Lineage (NCBI taxonomy): Eukaryota > Metazoa > Chordata > Testudines > Chelidae > Emydura > Emydura macquarii. The sequence goes on along the minus strand of NW_027131927.1, from coordinate 30,913,892 downwards.
CTGGCTGCAGCTGTGCACCGAAGTAATTTTTGTAAGCTCTTGTTATGGATGCTGTACTTTGCTGTGTCCTTTCACATTAAGATTCAGGATTGAAACAGTAGGTTTTCTTTTGTCTACAACCAAAATATCATACCCTTCAACTGTATCTGTATTGTAGAGTAAAACCCTATTTTTCAGGTCCAATATACTGCGTATATTAGAAAATGTACTCAATTCCTTGAAGGTTTTTTAGAATCTTGACATAAAAGTGCTTTCTGGATTGTAGGACATGACATATTAGGTTCGTTATTAACCATATTCTGGGAAAACGTAGCCCCTGATCTCCCCTACCTCCTCCACGCTTGCAAGATTGTGGTTTAATTTACTTGGAACGTATGATAACGTTTATTAAGCAAAGTACATGTTTAAAATGTTCTGTTTTACGCCCTTCTCTAGCTCAGCACAGATGTACTTTGGATCAACTACAGGTGTCAGTTCTGCCACTTTGCATAATAGCAGTAGATCCTTAAAGCTTCTTTACCCAGAGGGACCCAGCTATAACTTGGTTTCCCTGAAACCAATAAGACAGTGGCTCTCTACCTTTCCAGACTACTGTATCCCTTTCAGGAGTCTGATTTATCTTGTGTACCCTCATGTTTCACCTGACTTAAAAACTACTTGCTTACAAAATCAGACCTAAAACACACACACGTGTCACAGCACACTATTACTGAAAAATTGCTTGCTTTCTCATTTTTACCATATAATTATAAAATCAATTGGAAAATAAATATTGTATTTAATAGTGTATGGAGCAGTATAAACAAGTCATTTTCTCTCTGAAATTTTAGTTGGTACTGACTTCACTGGTCCTTTTTATGTAGCCTGTTGTAAAAATAAGCAAATATCTAGTTGAGTTGAATTACCCCCGGAAGACCTCTGTGTACCTCCAGGAGTACATGTACCTCTGGTTGAGAACCACAGCAATAAGACCTCGTTCTATATAGCAAAGTAGTTGAAACCTAATGATGGCCTAGATTGTCTCCTGCATCCAAAGGGGGAGGAGTTCTCCTTTTCTGTTCAGAAGGGAGGGTATGCCCCTGATTTTGCAGCAGAATTAGTGTGTTTTAAAACCTCTGGCAGCCAGAGTGAGTAATTGTAATTTGTGTGCTCTGAAGACACTCATTGGGTTCCCCACTTATTGGCTGCGTAAAGTATCTTACATCATTGGGCCCTGATTCTGTGAAGACTGATACATGTGTTTAACTTAACTCTGTGAAATTACACGCAGGTAAATCTTTTGCAGGATCAAGGTATTAAAAATAATAAATCTTATTCTGATCCCAGGCCTCCTGAGTCCAAATTGTGTGTCTTGGCCACAGAATCACCCTTCTTAATGTCTTTTATAACACCCTTTAATCTTAAGAAAGAGACTTTTCACTCTTTTCTATATGAAAGGAATTTGGAAAAATTTCCCACCACTGCTAACCCTGATCCAGCTCTATCTGTGGTGGCAACATTGGGAGCGCTAAAGTAGATTCTCTTAAGCAGCATTTCAATTAAGCCTGAAAACAATTGCAAATTTTTGGGTTTTTTTTAACTGTCTGAGCTTGGGCAAATCTTAGGAGTGACAGAAAAGCAGCAGATATGGCAGAAGTGGAGGCATGCAGGAGCATGCCAGAGCAATATGAAACCATGACTCAGCACTAAATGAACAGCCTGAACTGCAGAAGATCTCCTGCAGGATTTATTAATTCATAGCCAAAGGTAAATAGAGGAAGCACAAATGGCCCTTAACTTGCGATGCTATTTTAAATATCATACTTCCTCCTGTTGTGTGTGTATCTAAATATCAGAGACATATAGAACTATCCTCCATTGCAGAATCTCTCTCATCCCTTGTAATGTGTGCTTCCATGACCGTACTAGCTGTGCGTTTGTGATAGCTCCCGCTGTGCTAAAGCAGGGGGAACAGCTGTTTGATGTTTGACAGTGGATATCACTGAAGTGTCCTCTTGTGCATGAAGGGAATTCTGCAAGAAACATGCATTAATGCCAACTCCTGCCTCAGTGCCAACTTCTCTAACAGGAACTCTCCGAGAACGGCTCTTTCCCACAATCCCAATATGTGCACTCTGTAGGCAGAGAGCATAATTCTGTAGCTTGTTTGGTAGTTAAGTTATGGTTGCTAGGCTATAAGTAATAGATAGTTCTTTATGGGGAGTAACATTTCAAAATGGCTCAGAGGCACATCAGTGCTGTAGCTGTTCCAGACCTTGTAACGGCATTAGGGTATGACTCATAGAATCATCCTGTGCCAGGGAATTCAGAAAATGAGTATAATGCTAATGTTATCCCCCATGAGGAAATGGTTGTTAATGGGGTGACGAAGACAGAGAAAAGGCAGTTGGGCCAAAGTGTTTCCCAGAGTGTTGTGGAGATGCTGGCCCTGGACTCAGGAATGATAAAGATTTGAGAGTTGTGAAGCTTTTTATTATTGATCTGGCTCAAATAATGTCTGACCACTGATTACGTCTTTTAACACAGCACAGTCCTATCACTCGTTCTATCCTCATGCAGCATTCTCCGTTTTCCAAATGATTTTTCCCCCCTTTATAGGAGCCGGCCCAAGAAGCTGGTGTGTTGGCTTTTGTAAAGTAGCAGATGCCATTCTTTACCGTCGGTCCATACTTAGTCATCCAAGTTCCTCCTTCATCTGAGATCATTTATGTGTAGTCACTTCCCACTACTGACCGTTGAGCGGAAACCGAAAAGAGCTCACATGTCTAAGCTGACCAGTGCTTGAATCAAGTAGGTCAACAGAAGGATGCCCTTTTTGCAGTCTGTTATACCGAGGAATACCAGCACACAGCCAGGACACACATGGGCAACGCTCCACCTAGCTTTCCCATTCCCAGTCGCAAGCTACACTGGAGTCCTAGCACTGTGATCTGCTCGTCAGAGGTTGCCAGAGGAATCTCAGGTGAGATGGAGGGAGGAAAACAGGGAGATGTAAGGTTCTACTCCCTCCTGAAGAAAGGCTGCTCAAGTTCCTCCCATTCTGCATGCCTCTGTGGCAGCGGAGTAGTGAGAGAAACAGCCCGCTATTCTTGGTCGTCTTAGTGAAAGGATTGTTAGCATTTTTAAGATTGTGTTATTCAGGGTCGAAAGAAATCAGGACAAAGTCCATAACAGGTCCCCATAGATGAGCAAAACACAAAGGGGTGTTCTCTCCTTGCAAATATCAATAGTAAGAGCCCAGTATTAGAACTGAAAATATTGACAAGTGTCTTCTGCGTTTCAGTTCAACCCAGTGGCTTAAGTTCACCTCATCTGTGCCTGCTCCCCCTCTCTGCTGAAGAAGGGTAGATGGATATGTGTTTTTCTTTCACCTTAGTAATAAGTATTAATCTCTTCCCAGGCACCATCCACACTTAGCATCTTTTCAAACTTTAGCCCGTCTTCCAGCTGTTTTCTGAACCAACCTAATAAATGTAGGCTGCTGATCAGCACACGCTGGGGAAGGAGTCCCTTCTGCCATTCAGTAATGCTATTGCATTATTAAACGATGTGGGCCAGTTCTCTCTTGGGAGCCAGACTTTTTGTGTTGCTCATGCTAGGCAAAGGGCCTCAATTCTGGTCTTAAGTGGAAAGTGGGGAACTCCCCACTGATGTGAAGCTGGCAGAGCCCAGAGATCTGTGCTGAGTGGAATGACACTTATCCACTGGCACAGCGTCCGTTAGAGACCCTGTGAAACTGCCATGAGTTGGGGCCCGCCTTAGCACAGCTGCAGCTAGGTTGGCACAGTCTGACACTAGGATCACCCTGCCTTCCCTGCACTAAGCACAGCTGAAATGCAGGAGAGAATCTCACCCAACATTTCCATGCAGCATGCCTGGGACCACATGTTAAAGGAATATTTGAGAACTGCACCAGGTGCACATAACACTTCTGGATATATGCCTAAAAGCCTTAACAGCTGGACTTAGTCCCCACCCACTTCCTGACCTAAATATTCAGACTCTAATAGAAATAATAGCATGGGAACCCATTTTCCTGTTGCTGGCCTCTGGACACCACTTGCATATAGACACTCTCATTTTAGCTAAAATTTTGCTAAGAAGTTTAAAGTTACGAACACAGAGGATGAAATTCTACCTCACAGTAAAAGGCACTATGTAGATTTCAGTCTTACACAGACTCCACATCAAATTGAGCCCCTCTGACCTAACCTCTAGCTGCCTCTGAAATGTATTTCCAGTGAAAAGAACACAGGCGATACAAAGTAAAAACCAAATAATACAACAGCTCTTCTTCCCCCCACCTGATCACAGGGCCGTATTATCCATTAGGCACAATAGGCACAGTGCCTAGAGCCTACGAAACTTTCAGGGCCTACGAAAAATGTTGTGAACTAAAATAAAATTTATCCGAAAATTTGAAAAGCAAACGATAAAATCAAAATTCATATCTTCTTAAATTAAATATATTTATCTAAGGTACAAATTACTATTATATTATTACATATATCCATTATAAATTTAATTCTGTGACAAGATTTAACATTTTATAAGCTTTTAAGGAATATGGTTACAATATTAGCAATGCAGGTTTCAATTTTAAACCATTTTTATTTGACATTTTGCTCAGAGTGGCATAACTAGGGGCCACAGAACCTCGCAATTAATGTACTTAAATTAATAGCTTAAAATCAAATTAGTTATTTTAGGGCCTACGAAGGTCTTAAAACGGCCTTGCCTGATCATACATAATTTAATCACTAGTCTTGTGTCCAGTGCAATTTTAAAACCCCATCACACTTCTCCCCTCGACAAATCCTATCTTCATCTGACTCAACTAGATGGACTTCGCAGCATACCTCCCAAACCAGTAACTTCCCATGGGAAGGGGGGGCCCTTACAGAAAATTGTCAGCCAAAAGCCGCCTCCTTTTTATATCTTTGCCTGAGGTATGCAGTACAGTTCAAGAGAAGCATAATTACCCACACCATGGAAAACGTCCCTGTTCCTTTTTGTTGTCAAAGTGTGTGCCCACAGCAGGTGGGGAGTGCCATAGCTAGATGCGTTTATTCCATGCTTGTCATGGTCATATAATTCCCCTTCATTGTGTTGGGGGCAAAAGTGAAATCGCTTTAGTCCTGTCACTAATTATTAACAATTGCTATTGGTTTAAGTCCAACTGGGTTAAAATACATTGTTTGATTATATCCCAGTGGACCATGTTGACAGGCGTTTTCTCCCACTGGGCCCACAGTCTTAGACTCCACCGTGGCATTTCTCAGGAGAGTGAACCTGTGCTCTCACCCCTTCCCCAACAGTACCTGAATTGTTTAGGACAAAGTACATTAAAAAATAATAACCAGCTATGCTGATACTGCTGTTTCTAAAAAAACAATATTTTATTACAGGGATACTAAGAGAGGGAACCTTGTGATTCAATTACAGAACTGGGAATCAGGATATCTGTGTTCTATTCCTGCGTTAGCCATACACGTTCTGTGCCATCCACATGGTGTACCTGTCCTCCCATGATATTAAATCCCTCGGGGGGTAATATCGTGCAGCTGGGGCAGGATCACCAAAGCCCTGCGGTTCTAGTATGTTGACACGACACTGTATAGAAGGAGGTGGGAAATTGGTTCCTCACTTTAGATCTTTTTATTTTATTTATTTGTAAGTGGTGTTATTTTTATTTTTTTTGTAAGCGTCAAGCAATTTTTAGTTAAAGGGCTTTGAGTTTGTTCCACCTCTTTCTCTATCAATCCTGTTTATGACCTGCTCCAATGATTGTCTCCCCCCCCATCTTGTGGCATTTTCACTCAGTGGTCTGGCATTCAGTTGAAGGGCTTAATTTCTCATTCCATAAAAAGATAAGTGTGCCACTCAAAAATTTTTAAATAGAAGATTGGCAGACAGTCGGGCCACTTGGGCCAGATTTGGAGAATCAGAACAGCCAGTTTGGGATTAGAAAGAGCAATTCTCCTCTGAAAACTCATGTTACTTCTGCAAAGGATTTTTTTTTAATTGGAAATTTGCCCTTTTTGCTTCTTTATGATACATAAAAACCTAATTATTTTTTAGTTTTTCTCATTTTTCCCTTAGAAATAGTAAGACTATCAAGTCTGGTCTTTCCTGACCTCTTATGTTTATTGGTGCTTTCTAACTTCATTAGTGGGTTGCGGGGGAGTGTATGTTGAATCCTTAACAAAGATGTCCTTTCTCCAGAGTTCATTACATTATACATTTACATTATAAATATGTTACCAGAATGCAAACAACAGAGTTTTAAACAGCCTGACTAAAAAATATTACCTCCCCACTGTTGTTCTACTTCTGTTATCTTTACTCTTGTGGTGTCATATTTACTAGTTCTCTCCAACTTCACTAATGGGAAGAACATTTCATTCCTTCTTTGTACTGCAGAAACTCAAGGAAGGGCTTGCATCCAATTTTTTTCCCTTTTGCAAGTCCCATTTAAGAAAGAACGCCATATAAATAAATATATATTTGCAAAGGGGCACGGGCCATCACTCTTTCCCCCATTTCCCTGCTTACACCTATGATAAGGGAAAGGATAAGATACTTTTAAGTGGTCAGGCAAACTCTTGAGAGCATTGCTATGATGGCATCATGACAAATTGAGTGCAGCCATGAAAGAAGAGCAAATTAAAGTTCTTCATGCTATTCTTATGGCTCTGAAAAGTCAGTGCTAACCTGCTCAACTTTGTTACCAAACACGGAAGAAATATTAGATGAGACAGAAATTACCCTGTAAACTAATTATGCTGCTCTGACTCTTCCAGAGAACCTCAGATACAGCTCTGTTCTTTGGCTTCTCAATCTGGAAAATCTACCAACCCGCAGGTCAGTCTCATAGATGTTAGTCAGGTTTCCTTTGAAGCAGGATGAATACTTCTGTGGGGGCTGTTTCCTGGGTGTATTCATATTTACTTGTAATAGTGCTTTCTTCCTGAGTTCAAAATCAACCTCCACAATAAAGGAACTTCACCGGGACTTGAGGCACATACAGATGACTCTTTCCTTTAAAGGTGACCTACAAAGGAATAACTAAAGTGGACGGGATCCCTTTTTTGCTTCTTTATGATGTGTAAATAAGGTCTGAAACGGTGCTGGTGGTGGTGGATGTTTGGGTTTTTAATTTATTTTTCTGTTTGTTTTTTACATTAGAAAATCAGGTTTTGTCTACTTTCCACTATGGTGATTGGAGAGCTAGTAAGATTGACATGACGAGTTCAAGAGAGTGAAAAATTGAACAGCTGAGTGGGGAAGGGATTTTAATCAGACTGTTTAGTACTCTTTGTTTGCTTTGGTTAATGCTTACTTTACTTCAATGACCAATGAACATTTGCAGAAAAGGACATCTTTGCTGAAGCTGCTATGACCCCTGAACAGAGTAACCAGAAACAGTAAGCATTTTCACCACCATCTATCTAGTTTCATTGCTACCACTGATGAAAAATTATGGGTCCTAATTTTCCTAACATATACCAGGTGTTGGTTGCTGCCTGGATTACCAGAGGCCCAAGCAAGCAACATGCCTTAAGGAAGAGTCATCCCTAACTACCTCAAATACCTGTTAATTTATAGTATAGGCTGAATACAGGAAGGAAGTGCTGTTAAAAATAAATGTCAATATGTACAGGGATCCACCCGCACAAAGGTATTCATCCTACTTTATAGGAAACCTGATCTGCCTCTGAGAGTCTGAATTTCAGGTTGACAGCATTTCCATTTTTGGGAAGCCAAGGCCCTCGGAAAAGTCAGAACAGGATGATGACTTTACAGGGTAATTTCTAATCTGAGTAGGGTAAGATGACATGGTGGTAAAAACACATCAATCCCACCTACAATATTGCTACCACTAGAGCTGCATTGGTGAATAATTAATGGGTCCTAATTTTCTTAGTGTAGGTGCAACCGAAGAGTGTTAGTCAAGGTTGAGATTTAGACACTTCCTTCTTTCTCTTTGCATAATCTCTTAATCACTGCTTAATTATCCCCAACTAAGAAATGGGATGGTGTACGTGGATATATCAGCATGACTCTGAAATAAACAAGTTGAACTAATGCCTCCCCAGACATTGATTTAACGTGTAAATACTTCTTGGACTATTCAACTTTAACTTTGTTGCGGCATGGGATTTAACAACAACAAAGTGCAATGAATATTTCACATTTTGTCTCCAAAAAACTAACTGGCTCGTTCAGAAATGCCTATCATACAATCTCTTAAACAAATGAAAAGTTTCCTTAAAGTTATGCAAACATCCACACACTCACAAGTCTAAAGTGGGCATCCAACATACCTATAATAGCTTGTTCTGGTGTTTTGTACAACTTATTTATGTCCCAAAAATAGTCTTTCATGGAGAGGTAGCAGACAAGCAGGAGTAGGGAACTTTTCAAAAACTTGGCGCACAGACTGTGCCAGTGCCATTGTTCCTAGAAAAATATCAGGTCCCTTTAATATTTATTGACTGACTTGGAGTTTAAATTTAATTTTCTATCATCAAAGTCATATCAAGTAATTGCATGTACGTGAGTGGCCCTACTTGCAAAGTTTGCAGCTAGATCCCTCTCTATTTTAGTGAATTGTCTATGGGCCAAGTCTCTAGAGTGAGGTTTTGGGAACTGTAACAGGGTCGCAAACTCAAGCATAGGCCTTGCCTGTTGCGTTGCCCTAGGCTTTCAAGCAGTGGTCCCCAAAGTGTGGGGCACACCCCCATAGGGGGTGCAGAGGAATGTTGAGGGGGATGTGGCAGGGCCCAGGCCAGCCCTCACGGAGGGGGGAGAGGGAGCACCACCCAGCCCCGCTCTGCTTCCAGCTCCAACCTGGCCACAGCTCCTTTCCCAGCCTAGCTGCAGCTCCAGCTGTCTGTCCTCATTCCCCCTCTGCCCCCAGGCCAGCCTCGGCCTCTAGCCCCAGCTCCTCCCCCATCCCCAGTTTTGCCCCCAGTTCTGCCTTCAGCCCAAGCTCTTCTCTTGAGCCAACTGTGCAGTATTGGGAAGGGGTCACATGGGCAGATTCCATTACTACAGTGGTCTCCAAACGTTTTAGAGTGTGTCCCCCCCGACCCCTGTATACACTCCCTCCCTGCCCCCCGGGATCGAGCTGGGTGAGTGGTGATAGTTGGGGCGGGGGGGGACCAAGGCTGCAGCTGGGGGCAGGTCTGGGGCCGGGGGCAGGGCCAAAAATGGGGCCTGGAGATGAGGCTAGAGCGCACCCCACAGTTTGGGGACCTCTGCATTACTGGTAAGGGGGGGAGGGGTGCTCCAAAGCTAAACCTCAGCCTGAAAATTCAATGCAGTTACTGCTGAGTCATGCTGATCACGGAGTCCCGTTAGGTCTAGCCATGATACAAAGGGAGTCGGAGCATCTCTTGGAGCTAGAGGGAAATAGGACAGAGGAAATCCTGCAGGGAAGCCCTAGGATGAGTCAAGCCTGCAGTGGAAGTTTAGACTGAAGTTTATGTTGTATTGTTTGCGTTAACAATACAGGAAAGGTTGATCTGGACTCTTAGCTCAAGATGTCTGCCCTCTGTTGTACAGAGGATAGGAGCTTGGCCCTCACAGCCAACTTACTGTCTCAAGCGGTATGCCCTTCCCTATAAAATACCCAGAATGAAATCCTGGCTCCGTTGACTTCAAAAGCTCAATCACTTGAATGTCCGTGGAATGCAAACATAAAAGGGACATGAATATGCTAGAAGCAAATCTAGTTTTAATTTCAAGCAATAGGCGCAGAACTCTTTTTTTTTTTTTTTTTTTTTTCAGCATTCACCCACTCAGTTAACATTAAGCAAACACACGTCACATGAAATGGTTGCAGGAGAAAAATACCCAGCAACATATTTCAATGTGTGTTTGCTTCAAACTGCTCTTATTTTCCCTTTCCACTTCTCTGACCTCTCAAAGGCCTTCCACTGGAGTGAACACTCCTCCAATAGGGAGGTAATGGAAATGACTCCGTGGAGTCTATCATTGCCGTTCCTTAAGTCAGGGGACTCATGGGAGAGTGGAAGGGCATGACCCTTCTCCCCAGACATTATGGGTGCATATTCAGTTTGTTCTTAAGATGTGGTAACTAACACAAGATACATCCTAGCAAAGACAAGGCAGTTTATAGTTTTAACATGAGGTAATGAGGTGAGGTTAAGGCTATGAGGGATCGTAGGGTTTACCTTGACCTATTAACTCCTATTCCAGCTGCTGTCGTGGTATTGAACACAGTACTGAAATTGTAGAGCTATCACTTTAAATTCTCAGAGCTTTTCCTGGTCTTTCTTGCAGGCTAGAAGTCTCGGTGTGAGAACCAGGCCTAGTAGCAGTCAGTCTGTAACCAAATAGCCAGTCTAAACTAGGTTGGGGAGTGCTCCTGTTTTAGGGAGCAGACTCTTTGGCCCTCTCTGCTTTTGGGCTCATGTGTGGTGGTGGTGGTGGTCTGAATTCTAAGAAATAAAGTAGCATTACATTGCAATCTTCCAGCAAGAACGGTTGTCTTTATCTAGTTTTGTCAGTGTGTATACTGGCAACATAACCACTACAAGCTGCTTTGTCTTTGCTGGCATTTTACCTATTTACTCACCTGCTAGCTAACAAGTTAAGGGCACAACTTTTTTCTAGTGAAGACAAGGCCTCCCTCCACCTGCTGCTTGTGCTCTGTTAGTGGTTTTCCTCAGTCCATCACCAAGCAACAAATAAGGGGCCCAACTTTCAGCTGGCATCAGTTGTCAATCATTCCACTGATGTCAATGGTGCTATTCTGATCTACACAGGCTGAGGATCAGACCCAAGGTCTGGAACTCGCCTGCTCACATCATGCCAGAACGCACAGCCAGGCTTTACCCTGGCTGTGTTTATCTGGATTCATTGTCATTGTTTTAGTTTTGCTTTTGGGGGTAAAGGGTTAGTTCACAGCTAGAGCAGCACAAAGGGATTTTTGTCTTAAAGGAAGGGACAGCTGTAGTGCAGCTGGGTAATCAGACCATTCTGAGGACTATCGATGCTCTGCAGACCATATAGATAAGGGGAAAGTGACTGGACGAAAGATGATTAGAAAGCAGGTTGACCTCTGTACATGGCCACAGCTCTCAGAAGCAGACGAATGCCACCCCTGCATCAGATTACCTTCAAGAAAAACAGACAAGACTCTGCTGCACTAATAAGCAGGGACAGGTTCTAAATCTTGAGTGACTGTTTCCAGCTGTGTAATCTCCTGCTCCAGAAATGGCCAAACTTAATGAAATAGACAAAAGCATGTGTCTTGGGGCATGCAATGTTATCTTTCACAATGTCTCCTCTGCTTCACAGGCACCAGCACACAATCTTCTTTCTCTCGGTACTGTTTCTTAAGTGGAACAGGCATGCAAAA